>NC_056726.1:849848289-850128289 GCF_019279795.1 Protopterus annectens | reverse complement strand
CCCCTCACTTAGCCTTGTACATCAATCTTGCACAGCCAATCACTACACACCCATGAAGCAATGCACACATGCATGTCAGTACTGGCACCTTGTGTCTGCGTGTGGGGTATGATGCTCCCAACCACAGTCACACCCAGTATAACTCCCATTGGCATACTAACTGATGTCAGACACGTTCATATGCCCTAGCCCATAGAACTTACGGATATCCCCTGTGGTGCATGTAGTAACTGTGCATTACTGCAGTGTGGCAAAATAAGTAGTTAGGAAGTGTATTTGTGGGCCTGGCAATGTGTGGCAATGTGTCTGAGTCCCTTAGAGAGTGTGGTTTTGTTGACAATGACATCCGTTCATGTGGACAGCCATGTGTGCTACACCTAATGCCTAATGTATGTCTACTATATCTCAGTTGCAGATGTTGCTCACCAGCACACATATATGTTCTTTCAGCACACCAACATGTCAGCTTTGTGGCACATGGAGTAACTGCATGTACTTGTAATAGTAATGGCTAGTCAGTCAGGGGTTTGAGCCCCTGTACTGGTAGGTGTGTGACAGACTATGATTAGGTTTTAGTCTGCAAGCCCTTCTCTGATGTACTTTGCCTCTGTCTGCCCCTCCCACACACTCTCTGGTGGATGTGGAGTTGTACGCCTGCTCAGCAGCAGCTTGTGTTTTGTAAGTGATGGTCATGATCAGGTGATGGCCTCTGCACCTATTGCAGTCTTCCTCTAGCTGATTGCATGTGGAACAGCTGTGGTGATGTTTCCATAGCCAGTCGCATGGAAACACAGTACAATGTCTAGGAACATCGTGTTGGTGTTTGCCCATGATAGTCGCTGTGAGTGGAACCTGGATCTGGTGTTTTGGTAAACGGCATCACAGATGATATCTGGATATTCCTCAAACAACATACACAGTGGAAAATAGCCTAAAGACAGGAGGGTGATGTGCCAGACATGGCTACAGCATGTAAGTGTAGCTATGCTTCATTGAGACTACTGCCATGTGTGTGGTAATGGCTATTTTGCATGTTTTAAAACTGACAAGACAGTGCTCTGTTTGTGAGGGAATCCCCATCTGTAGGGCCATCTGTGGAGTGGTCAGTGTGTGGAATAACCTGTGTTATTCACTGAACACACATCTGTGAACTGCAGAAGCATAGTTTGAGGCTTGCAGTCAGTACATGGTGATAGTGATGAGAGTTACTGCCATGCATTCCTGATTGGACATATGTCACTTGAAACAGTGGTATGACAGTCACTGTCTGAGGTTCTCAGTGACCTGCCAATAATGGGCCACTGTTCATAGCTGCAGTCACAAGTCTTCTACACCTTGTACAGATGTCATGCAGTATATATGCATGTGTTGTGCTCTCTCTGCCAATGTATACCATCTGTTGTGTTGGGTTAATGGTCATATCTATGCATGCTGTTATAAGTAATCCTGAATGCTGTTGACTATTACTGAGCTATATCTGTGTTAAAACTGCAACACCGTAGGCTGTATGGGTTTGGAGGTCCCGGTAGAAACTCCTGTCCCACTTCAGCTGGCCATGGCACCGGGCACCAGCACATCTGGGCCCCAGCCTTGGACCTCCACCTCTGTTGGCTCTGCACCACATTCTGTTGGAACCACCACTGAGGATGGGGCTTGTCACCCCTGGGAGCAGGTCCAGACAGGAACTTGTCCACTGTCATACAGTCCTGGTTGTGATGCGTAGGGGGCTCAATAAGGGGTTTCGAGGCCAGATACGCCAGCTCGACGGCAGTGTGTCACATTTACAGGCTGAGCCTGCCCCTCCTAGACAGCCCCCAGCACAGCCACCTTTGTGGCTGTTTTGGTGCAGTGGTGGCTGCCCATGGCTGGGGACCTCCGTCCCACTTCCATCTTGGGGCTCATGGGCTTGTGACTGCCGAACCCCTCCCCGTCCAAGGTGTATCCCCCCACATGTGTCATATACCGACCCTGTATGCTGTCTTGTCTGTCATCCTACCCAACCTATCCTCCACGAGCATACCTACACTCCTTCTGCCACATCCCACTCTCACCCTATGGAAACGGCCAGTCAGTTCCTAGAACAACATTTTCCCCATTAATAGCTGTGCATTTCACACACGTGTCCACTGGACACATGTAACCTTTTTAATATGCATCACAACATACTCCAGTTGTCCTCACCCCTGTCTCTCAGGCACACGATCCTGGTATGCACATGACTCTTAAAGGTTCCAGGTACACGTGATGCAGATGACCCCATTGTACACACAGCACTACTGGTCCCTCTATGGTTACCCCATTTATCTTTTTCATGATGATGTCGCACACAGCACTTTGCAAGAGTACTGTTCTCACATAATGATTGGACAGGAACTGTTGTGTTAATGTAAATAAAATGCACAGAGTGATGTATTTGGCCAATGTACAAATGTTTGCGTTTATTAATGACACATGTCTGTCTGTCTGAGGGAGTCTTGATATTACATAGGACAACACCACTACATAATACAGGCATTGCTGGTGTTTCCCTTTTCATTCCTTTGTAATGCTTTGTTGTCACATGGGATGTTCTTGATATATTTTTATAGATATATATATATATATGTATATCTGGACATTGTTAAACAAACACACACACACATACATCTACATGATGGAATACATTTCCTATACTGTTGAATGACTGTGCTGGATGATAGGTTTGTGATAACATCTGATGTCTGTATATCTGCCATGGCTTAGTAGTAAATCACATTAGCTGTGTGTGCAGGGTCCTGGTTTCGAGCCTTGCAGAGGCCATTTATTTTGTTGCTGGGCAGAACAAGACCATTGGATACGGAGTGATTAAGGCACATTAAAGCAGTTGTGAGCGGGTGTGTGTGGGTTGTGTGGAGCTAGCAATGCTAACCTCCAGTTAAAGTTTCTTACACTCATTTAGCCTCTACATTGCTTCACCAGTGTAATACTTGCATACCAGCTGCCAAACAGGCTTACACCCGCTTGCTCCTGCACTTGCAAATGCACTGCAGTTGGTGTTTGCATCTGACACTCACACCCCAGGGTGGGAGTGAGGACTACGATATTCTCTTGTGATGCCTATTACATCGGATTACATGCCTACAGTATCGGGAGTGGCTACCCATTAGGAGAAAGCATGCTGTTCAACTGTATGGAATCCGTGGCCTGTCCAGAGTTTGATTCATATTATTGGTGTGTTCCTCTTACAATCTGCACCTGTCTGGCTAATACATGGGAACTGACACTCTTCAATGCAAACAAGTAATTGGGTTTTGGAACCCACATCCTTCAGCCGAGTCATGCTACTGCATACCTAATATTCTATCATCTTTCTACGGTTGTAAGTGGAATATGTGCTTTCTGTCCCTATCAGACCTCTCAAACGATTGGGGACAAATATCACCTGAATGAGGGACATGTCATAACAACATCAGGAACACATTTAAAATATTAGTGCTATTAACCTGACACATTGACAGACCCAGAGCATTTGAATTCATACACATTTTCTGAGGTAAATGATGTTTATTACTGTTAATTGTTGTCATTATTCATTACGTGTAATTTACCACATTTCCTCCAAATGTCCCTAGTTTTAGGAGGGATTAAGTGGGACAGATTTAGAATTTGAGTCAAAATCAGGGACATCCCTGGAAATTGGGGACAGTTCAGAAGTATGGTCCCCCAATGGTTTATGTCCTGTCCAGTGGATTTGCTATTAGGAGTTGAGAGGTATGGGCGCAAGCTATGCCCATTTTGGAATATTACTTACATCCCCGGGACGGTCCTAATACGACTGCATCAGCCAACACCTGCATGCCTGGGCCCATAATTGCATACCCATAGTTCCCCCACCTGCCCCTCCTCTACAGCACTCATCCTTACTGTGGGTGCAGGTGAGGTATAAACACACCACTACACACTGCCACTCTCAGCGTGTTGGGACAAATGTCATACGTTGTGTTGACCCATGGGTTATCAGGCTTGCACAACCTACTGGTCTGTGTACGTCTTACAGCCTGGTTTGATTAATCATTACAGGGACTGTCTCTCCCACTGGTAGTATCCTGCCTGCGGTCTGGGAAGTAGTGGTGTATTTACTTGTATCGTGTGTTTGTATGTTTCACTTGTCTAGCTGGGGGGGAGGTTGATGCTACGTGTTACACATTTGTTTATTGGACCCCTCACCCCCATATGCATGGCCTGTGAACATATGTAATTTGTAACTGCTGTATCATATCCTAGCTATATACATGTGTATATTTACAGTCACACATGTACGTATGTATATATGTATATATAATACATTATTATATACAGATATATCTGTATATGTATGCATACATGTATATATTGCTGTCTATATATATTTATAATAATAAATAAGTTCATACTAGGCTAACTGCCCTTGTGAGCCATTGGAAGCCTAGCCAATTATCCCTTGTGAGACTCAAACCCTGCACTTTGTGTATGTAAGGCAAACACCTTAACCATTAGGTCATCCTCCCAACCCCTTTGTCAGTCTAACAACATATGGGTCTGTGGCTGTCTGCATATGTATATATCTATATGTGGGTATGTGTATGTATACTGTCTCTGTATGTATGCATTTGTACTACAGAGAGGACAAGGTTTATCTCTTATGTCGCTATGTACACACACATACCTCTACATATATACATCTGCATCTGGTTATTCCGTTCCTTGCCATATAGATTATACTTTGCTGCAGTGGGACTTGTGGATGTGGCTGCTCGTTGGGCGACGCCTTTGCCCAATGAACACATTTGCTTACATCCCTGGGGCTGTCTATATAGGCCCACATCAGCCAACACCTGCATACCTAGACCCATAACTAGCTACCCATGATTCCCCCACCCGCATCTTCTCTACAGCACCCATCCTTACTCTGGGTCCTGGTCGGTTCTGAACACACCACTACACGCTGCCCACTCTCCACTTCACAGGATGCATGTCATACAGTTGTCTCGACCCATGGGTCATCGGGCTTTCCCACCCTTGTATTCCGTGTATGTATACATCCCAGCCAGAATGTTTGGTGTATCACCTTCTTTTGGTCTTGTCCTGCAAGGGATGCTCCTGTCTTGTGTTCCAAGATTAGATTTTATGGGTGCACTGTGTACCCCCCCGGTTGTATCCTGCCTGTGGTCTGGGGAGCAGTGGACTATTTACATTGTTTGCGGGTTTGTGTGTTTCCCATGTCCGGCTGGGGGGAGTGGAAGGCCATGCTACGTGTTTCATGTTTCTTGCTTGGGCCCCTCACTTCCATTGGCATAGCCTGTGAACATATGTCATTCTTGTGTGATGTTTCCTATCATAGCTGTATATCTGTGTAGCTCCACGCGCGCACACACACACACATGTATGTGTGTGTGTGTGTGTGTGTGTGTGTGTGTGTGTGTATGTATATGTGTATATATATATATATTTATATTTATATTTATAAATATATATATATATATATATATATATATATATATATATATGTGTGTGTGTATATATATATATATATATATATATATATATATATATATATATATATAATGTGTATACACACACACACACACACACACACGTATATATGTCTGCAACCATTTCTCTCTCTCTCTCTCTATATATATATATATATATATATATATATATATATATATATATATATATATATATATATATATATACACCCCATGCAAACGTGCTTACTGGTGTTTATATATGCTTAAAACCTGCTTACTAGTGCCTTCTTCATTATGATACTGACACTTTACTCCAGTTCACTTTTAATTGTTATTTTGCAAGTTATACAGCAGACAGATGTCAAAATATGTTCATGTACAGATCACCGATGGTAAAAATGGTATGTGATGCAGTGGGATTCGGAATGGGAATGCCTGTTCGTTAGGTGGTTGCTCTAACCAATACATTATTGCTGTGCTGCTTCATTTGCATATATACCCATGGCTCCTGGTTCCCCAAACACCCACCCCAACGCCTCCCTAGCACTGCAGTTGTCCATTCTCCAGTTGGATTCGCAGTGTATCCACACCACTACACATTGGCCACTCCCTACTCCTGTAGACCCATCCCATTGGTTGACTCACTCCACGTATCCTCAGAACTCCCAAACTTTTAGTCCACAGACATTGGTGACATGAGCGACCAAAAGGACACTAGTCGCAATTTTTCGGTTGTCCCACATGGGACACGCATGTCTTTATGTCAAGATTAGACTCTATACTTCATTACATCCTTACTCCTGTTAACATGACACTACAATAAATTAATAAATATGACTGTGGTAATGCACACGTTACACGAGAGCCTAATTATGTATGTGTTCTGCGTATTTCATTTACAAATAAACTGGTTTAGTAATTGGTGTTGCCATAGCAGGCAGATCACAGGAATGATTCCATGTGTGAGAAAGTCCTCGCATTTGATTTTTTCAGCACAGCACTGACTTTGGACATTGTACACACTTCTGCGTTTTAGCAGTTTCGTCCCTTCCCTCTTATGCACAACCTATTATTCTATCTACTGTTGAGGTTTGTAAGGGCACATTCATGTTATTTATGTCTGCAAATGGAATGAATGTGTTGCAGAGAATGTACTTCTACTTATAGATAGTCTGCATGTGTGTATGCATATATACTTTTAATGAACTCACTGACCTCCACAAGGCAGTCCAGTTAGAACCAGCCCATCCAACCCTGGCAGGCCTTGATCTGTAATTTCATACCCATAGTTCCTCCACCCCACCCGATTTCAACATACCCGCATACCATCCATTGTCCAGTTGCTATCACAGCCATGACACACCTCCACACATTGCCCTCTCCCGAGCATTAGGGGCCCTACACGTATGTTGTCCCACCCCATGTATTCTCAGGCTCTCCCACCATTTAGTCCTTGAACATACCTCCCTTGCTTGTGTAATGGTCGGATGGCCAAACAGTATATCAATTTTTGGGTAGTCCCACCAGGGACTATCCTCTGTGTAAAGTAGACTTGGCAGATCAACAACGTTACTCCCACTGGTAATATCCTGCCTGTGGTGTGAGGAGCAGTGCTTTGTTCACTCCTGCCCAGCTTGATATGACATACGCTGACAGCGCTATATAATACTGGGGTTGCTGTTGATTCCCTTCTCATTTATTTTTTATGGTATATTGTTGCGTCATTCTTTCTTCATAGATATATATGTGTGTATAGATAGATATAGATAGATTTATATATGTATGTGTGTATATGTGTGTGTGTATATATATATATATATATATATATATATATAGATATATAGATATATAGATATATAGATATATATGTATATAGATATATATCTCTCTGTACATACTTATATACATTTCCTATGCTGGATACTGCATAGACCCACGTAGGCGCACTCAGACTTGCTTACTGGTACTTGTATATGTTTACTGCTGCTTATTTGTGCTTACACCTGCTTACTAGTGCCTTATTCATTATGACAGTGCCACTTTAACATTTAGTTAAATATCTCATGCGATACTCTTTTATGTCAGTTTTACAGCAACTCATTAAAACGGTAAAAAACGCTGGTAATGTCGACAATGAAGGATAGTGTGTTAAAAAGTACTCCACTTCGCATGTAGCTAACAGCTTGGTCAAAAGCTGATAAAACAACGTAGCGCACTTGTATTAACCCTCTTTAATGAAAAAAACAAATAAATGTAAAACGCTGCAAGCGTTTTTCGTTCTGAAAGTATCAGAACTTCTTCAGACAACAGCCAGTACAATTACAATTGGTCATTAAATAAACTTTTCAAACTTGATGCAAGTGCTTCATTAACTAATTAATGGCATTTCAACCTCCATTTAAAGAGACAGTAAGCGCTGATAGGCATTACTATAAAAAGAGCAAAATTTTCTTAAAATACCGAACTACAAGTACATATTATACCTAAAAAACATAGTTTTATATAACATTAAACAACATTTATGAAGTATAAAATATAAAATATTAAAACTTGTAATTTTAAAACCATAGTACCAAGGTCCTAACCTTATTAAGAAACACCTTTTCTTGTGGGTACTAAATTAATTGAATTGAGTAATAGTTGTTTATAAATGTATAATAGTACATGACACTATTACTTATTAAATTTAACCATACTAAAAAGCATCCAAAAACCTTATGCACCATTTTAAAAATTACCTCAAGAGGTTTTTAATCTTTAATATACAAGAAATTGAACATGAGTCATTTAGTCCTGGTGCCCTACATGCTGCTAAGCGAAGTTGCCAAGCTAGTTCTTTTTTCTCTAATTCTAATTTTAAAAAGTTGTCATTCACAAAACTGTGGCCTACTAAGTGTTTATTAGTTTTACCTATACCCATAAAGTTAAATGTGTGGTCTGGGTTACTGGCACAGTGTCTAGCCAAAGCATTTTCATTTTTACCTTTACTAATTGCATATAAATGCTCATAAATTCTATCACGCAGACGCCTGTCCATCTTACCCACATAGAATGATGGGCATTGGGTACACTGTGCCAAGTAAACAACCGCCCTAGAATTGCAAGTATATGATTCCTTAACTTGGTAAGTGTCTAACCTAATAGTAAATTCATCTGATGTCTCAATATGCCTATAGTATTTGCATGCGCCACACTTCTCAGTTCCCCCCTTAATTTTGGTACTAATGGGCTTGATTTCAAGGAGTCTTTTCATATTAGTACCTTTTTATATGTAATTACGGGGTTAAAATTTAAGATCTGAGACTCATCCTTATCTGTAGATAAATAACACCAATATTTCCTCACTATTTTTCCTATATCCAATGCCTCTGGGCAATATGTAAAAGTAAATGCAATTGTAAAATTCTCATTATACCCAGTGCCATACACAGGACCCTGATTTGTACTACCAATGGTATCCACATATGTATTGTTGTTGCCAATTTCTAAATCAATAATTCTATTGGGGCTGTTAGTTCCAATGTCACCCATCAAAATTGGTTTATAAGTCCCTATCTCTCTCTTTTTAATCACTTCTTTGAAAATGTTATCCAAGAAGGAAACGGGGTATCCTCTTTTCAAAAACATGAGATATAACAAATCACATTCCTCTTCAAACTCTTTGTCTAAGGTGACCATCCTCGCTGCCCTCACTAGTTGTCCTTTCACCACAGCTTTCTTCTGATGAAGAGGATGTATACTGGTGAAATGGAGGAAGCTGTTGGAATATGTAGCTTTTCTAAAAATTTTTGCTGTATAATATCCCTTGTTTTTACTCAATTCAACATCCAGGAAATTGATGGTGGTTTCTTGGAAGTTTTGAGTAAATTTTAAAAAAATTGTAGTGGAATTAAAATAATTCACTAGTTGGTCAGCGTCTTCCTTATTACCTTTAAATATAATAAAGATATCATCCAAAAATATTCTGTAGCTTACAAACTGGGTAGCCCAAGTACTATTAAAAATGTAGTTGTTTTCCCAGTGGGCCATAACCAAGTTCGCAAAACTTGACCCTACAGGAGAACCCATCGCTACTCCTATTTTTTGGATAAACAACTTGTTTTCAAATAACACAAAGTTGTTTTTCAGTATGATATCAAGAAGTTGTTCAACTAAATTGCACTCATTATTGTTTGCCCCTTTAAGTCTAATCAAATCAACCACCCATTCTATCCCCAAGTTATGTGGGATACACGAATACAAATCAGTCACATCCACTGTTAGAAAATTTGCCATGTCATCATATGTTATAGACTGCATACATTGCAGGAAGGACCAGGAATCCTTCAAAATTTGGTTTTCCATACTGACATATTTCTTTAGGATGGTATCCACTAGTTTAGCACACGGGTAAGTGATTGGTCTTGCATCTACCAATGCCCTGAGTGGTGGATTCAGTATATTTTTATGTAATTTTGGGATCCCAAAAATTTTTGGGATCCTGTGGGCTAACATAGTTAAATAAGTGTATTGTTCTAGGGTTAGTAAACCATCTGTAAATAAATCAGAAATAAACATTTTAATCCTATTATAAGCTTGATTCAATTTGTTTTTACTCACTGGTGCATATGTGTTACTTTCCAGTAAAGCCAACATAATGTTGGAATAATCCTCATTATAGAACACCACCAGACCTCCGCCCTTGTCCGGCTTCATAAGTCTAAGTGGTAAATTTCTTAAAGAGGTTAATAATGTTTTTTCCTCAACTGAAATATTGGACTGATGTTTATTTTTATTTGAGTGTTTCAAAAGATCCCTAAATTCATTTTCACACAGGTATTCAAACATGTTCGTTATACTATTTTGAGGGGGGTTAAAGGTACTAGCCACCCTTAATTCGTTCTCATTGTGTGATGAATTTCCTAACAATAAATTCAAATTAAGTTTACGAATAAACATTTTAAAATCAACCAATAGTTCAGCAATGTCACACTTTTGTGCCATCTAAAAAATAAGACCCCTAGCAAATAGTTCCACTAACATTTGGTCAATACAGCACTCAGTAAAGTTATAGATGGTAAAGTCACCTTAGTTATTTAGAAGTGTTTCATAAAGTTTTAACCCAGGTGCTTGTTGTTGCTGCGGGTATTGTATCTCCGCTTGGATCCTTTGACTGAGTTCATATTCCAATTGCCCCCCCTCCCCCCTCTGTAGTTTTTTTGGGGGGCTTGGTTATGTCTTTGATTGTTATCAGTGGAATGATACTGGTTGGAATTTGAGCCACTTGCTTCTTCTCCAAAAATGTCATCATCATTTGTAAAATACTCAGTATTTGGCTCAACACCTAAGTCCAAGTTTGCCGAAGTATTTCTAGTAGGCAATTGCCTCCTTTTATCCTTGTAAGTGGGTTGGACTGTAGAACTTTTATTGTTGTTACGTGAAGCATTTTGAGACATTGGTGGCTTAGGAAAAGCCACCCCTTCACGATAAGCTTTCAAGTCTCTTTGAAGTTTTTTTATTTTATTTGTTTTTAGTTTTGTCATTTGTTGAGCTATACTAGACAGAATTCTATCGTATTCGAATTCATATCTATTATAGTCAAGATCTACCTTAATGTCCTGTTCAAGAGAGACAACCTCTTTTACTAACAGGTCAAGGGAAATTTGGTAATGTTTTACCATACATTGTATTATTTCCAAACCTTGCCTGTTGTAAATACTTATTAGTTCCATAAAAAAGTCCAAACCATGTTCAAACCCAGTAGGGTATGAGTAGTGCCTCAGACCCTTTGGAACAATTTTCTCCTTAATACATCTCTTAAAGTAATTGAGCTCAAGCTGGAGTTTCTTAATTTTAAAAAGCTTGGCATCAAATAATTTTAACTTGTCTGTAATTAAGTTATCACTTTCACTCAAATGTGTCAAATCAGTACCTTCTTCCATGCAGTCCATATCCAGTTCAGTATTCAACCACGTTCCAATGTTAAAGTTATTAACAGGATGCCCTGCGTTTATTTCACCAAGCTGGTGTCGATGAGATGAACCTGCTCCGGAATTGTGTGCTGCCTGCACTCCTGAGGCTGGTAGGATAGTACTAGCTGTTGTATTCCTAGAAACGCCGCTGAAGTTGGAAACACCATCTACCTTCTCCGATAAGCAGTCGAGTCTGGTATTTATTAGCTGCAACAGTTGCGTGAGATTTCCCTGAGAAAGGTCGCCCTCCTCTACTGTATCTTCCATACCTCCTTGTCAGCAACCAACGGACAAAAACGCTTTTAACAAACCAAAGCAACTCACTAAAACTGTAAAAAACGCTGGTAATGTCGACAGTGAAGGATAGTGTGTTAAAAAGTACTCCACTTCGCATGTAGCTAACAGCTTGGTCAAAAGCTGATAAAACAACGTAGCGCACTTGTATTAACCCTCTTTAATGGAAAAAACAAATGTAAAACGCTGCAAGTGTTTTTCGTTCTGAAAGTATCAGAACTTCTTCAGACAACAGCCAGTACAATTACAATTGGTCATTAAATAAACTTTTCAAACTTTACAGCAAAACGACATTCCACATGGAAAATATGTGCTATTGTTGGACTCGAACCGTGAATGCGTGTTCGTTAGGCGGATGCTCTAAACACTACACTATTGACGTTTATGTTGATTCCACATGTTTTTCTCTATTTGAATGATTTTGATGTGTAAGCTACGCTCGGCAAGGGGCAGCAATGTGCGAACATGCTGCGCTTTGCTTACACCTTCGATATTGCAGCAATTCAGATGTATAATAGGGACACGGGTAATCTAATTGTGAAAGTTCTAGGGACGGGGCTCAACATTCCACTACGTGCTTGTGTGCTTACTACTTCGATTTCAATTCAGTGTCCGTGGATACCGAAATGTATGCTAAGACACTGAATTACTGACTTACTATTAGAGGCGGGCTCTACTAGTAAACATAGTAGGTTGTGCAACTGTCAGGGCATGTTTACGCCTCTGTAGAGCACTTGTACACGCCCCCTGCACTCACACGTTTCCTGTGCACGTCGAGGGTGCGGCAGCGTGCCCTCGTACATATTCATATGGCACTGCTGCACCATCTGTAGTGAGGACGCTCGTCGCAATGCTAAAACCGTCTTTGCACCAAGCTTCTTGAATCCCGGGATATGTTTGTGCATTATTACACTCTGCAACAGAGGACCTCACCTGTAGTGAGCGCATATTATAAAAATGTGCCAACTGAATAGGCTTTGTGCAGTTATTGTCAGACACTTTGTCTTTGTAAGCAGAATGTTTGCAGAGTCCATTTGAGTGTCTAACTAAATGAAGGGAACCACATTTGAGGATAGCCATTCTTGATAACTTTTTCTAGCTGACCTATTCTGACTATGTAAACCTATTTTGTTGTTGCTTTTTGCATTCTTTTTATTATCAGCACGATAGTCCATCAAATGTCAAGCTTTTCTCTTCTCGCATTGCCATCTGTTGTTAGCACAATCTGATCTTGGTCCTTTACCTCCAGTATTGATATTCCTAAATTCCTGATTTCTACAAAGAGTCTCAAGCATTGACATTGCTGAATTCCTTATTTTTACAAAGGAGGCATCACAGGTTTAGTTTTGTAATGTTTCTGCTTATAGCAGATTGCTGTTAGGTTGCCTTGAGTTTTTGCAGCTATGAGGTGTTTTGTCCTGCTTGTGGCCATCTCATTTTCACAGTGTTCTTATATTTTGGGATGTCTTCCTGCCACTGTTATCTTGTGACAGATTTTTTGGCTTTCCCATGTACCACCGTGGGTGTTTTGAAAATCCCTCCTAGTAGCTTATTTCAACCTGCAGACCTAGCTCTAACTTTGGTATGGTCATGGCTGTTGTTGTCACCCTGCCAAGGAAGAACTTTTTCTTTCTTAACTCCTTGCCATTTTGGAAGGGTTAATGGCCTGAGCTTCCTTCTCTCCAGACATAGTTTCAAAGCATTATAAAAAATCGCTTCATCAGATTTTACTTCTCTCCAGACACTTTAGGTCTGTTGTTTCATTAGGACAATACTTCTACTAATGTAACAATTAACCAACTGCTTCTTATAAAAATGAATTGGAGCTAGAACTTGAAAATGACAACGAGTAGACATGCTATTCATTAGCTTGCCATCTGCCTTCTCCCAAAATCCTCTTTAACAGGTTATGGTTAGTCAGTTCACATTTTATTACTGTATCACCTAAGCAGTGAGATCTGTCTCGGTGCTTGCAGGGGATTCAAGTCAGTGTGTGAAGAGTGCTTTATGACCAGGTAACAACTTCACAGTCAACATCAATTCTGTTGCCTCAGGTGCAAACTCTTGAGGCAGATTGCATATTAAATGGGCTGGGTATTGTGTACCTGAACACTGCGGCTGAAGTTTATTGCTTAATTTGATGAAATTCTACTTTAAATATAATTATTAAATTAACACATTTTGTAAAATAAAAGGCCTGCAGCCTTGTTTACACCATCAGTATGCTACGGAAATGGAACATATAATTTACATTTTCTCGAGCATGGGACATGTGTTTATGTTGTACATATAGAAGTTATATACTGCCATTCCTATATATAAATGTATTTTAATATATTTCGTTTTGCATTTTAAGCCATTAGGCTGATAATTTTAGCAGCAATTTTAATTGGCAAACCAAATGACTAAGGTATTTACTACTAATTTAATTATTCATTTATTGGTTAATGATCCCGCCTAAATGGATTATATTTAAGCCTGTGATATTTTTTGTGAATTTATCTGATGAAGCGTAGCTTTGCACTACGCGAAAGCGCTTATTTATCATTTATTAAAGTGTTTTTTAGACTTCTATGGTGTCTCGTACTTGGACTTTGTTAATATTGAAGAACCAGAATCGTGTTGGTGTCTCCTACTTTTGTTTTTGAGTATTGATGAAATTCTACTTTAAATATAATTATTAAATTAACACATTTTGTAAAATAAAATTTGTCAGTGTAAAAATACATTATCTCAAAAAACTATAACTGTTTGTTAGAATTAAGCCTCTGCAAAGTCATACCTGCACTGTTGGGGTAGCCCTGCCATTGTATGTCCTGATTTATGATTCTTTTCCACAGTCAGATTTGCAGATCCATAAGGCAAATCCATGGAGCCCAATTTTGTCATCCAGTCCCTTATTCTAATATCACTTATTTCTATTTTCTGTTTACATAGCTCATTCCTAATCTGGTCAGACTTCCTTGAATGGCAGTGGGAATTGTACTCTTCCATTTTATTATTATGGATTTCTTACACTGAAACATATCCATGCTCCCACTTCCACCATCTGGCCTCTGATGTTCTGAAATAAAGACTAGTGGGGTCCTGACCAGTTTTCTGTTTGACTATAGTTGGCCTATAAATTCCTGTATGCATTTTGTAACAAAAAAAAAAAAAATCAAGTGTCTTGTGCTCTGTAAAGGTATGTGTCTAATCCTCCATATTCTCTAACTCTTCTTCATCACCTCTCCAGCTGGTTGGGTTTTTACCTGGATACATTCTCAGCTGTTTGCTTGGTGTGTTAAATTATTTGTGAAGATAATACCGTACAATAAAGTCTTTATCTTGGGTAGAGGGTGGCATAGTATATGTGGCAGAGCACTATTCTTTACCATGTCCCTTCTGATAGCTGTATACCTCGCACCTTCTCCCAAACCCCTTTTCATTCCATTGAGCTTCCTTCATATGCACAGTGTTAAGGATCTGGTAAATCTTGCCAATCAGGAAGTTTCTCCCTTGTATTTTCACCTCTGGCCTCAGGAAAACATTTAAGCTCTGGTCTGTCCAGGTGTTTAGCGGTTTCATTTACAAGTATTCAGCTTCATAACATGGGAAACAGAGTGTGTACCAAGGGCTTGTAGTACCTCAAGTCTTGTGCATTGTTTTGCTGAAAGTAGCAACATTGTACTGGCCACATACCCAAACAAAATCTTACTGGTTTGGTAACATTTTTATAGAAACATGTAGGTGAGGCTAGTTGAAGTGTCTTAAGAGATGTACAGGATATATGGCAAGGTAAACATCTGTAGTACCACTTGAATTCTCTGAAAGTCAGGATCCCCAGCCTTCTGTTGGAAAGGAAAAGTAACTTGTAACATGTAGCTCATATCACAAATGTACAGTAGTGTCTCTCCTCAGTTATAGGTATCACAAGGTATTTGATGTAGTAGTAAAACCAAAAACGGCAAGCAACACTGTAAGCAGAGTCGTAGGATCAATAACTTTCCAATAAACGCAGTTTAATAATGAGAAACAATCCACTAACACAGTAAATTGAGCGCTTTCGGTACCATCAGTGTCCTATCTTCTTCAGATACCAAACAGTTCAATTAACAGGGTTTTTAAAGCATAAGAAAACCACAATTAAACAATTAATCAACTGCCAAAATAACTCACCTTGTCCTTAAAGGAGTGATGGATATCTTGGTGCTGTGCACTCCTATATATAAACCAATATACGCACTTTTTTAACAAATAATACTGCATATATTTCTTAAAAAGGCAACCATAAAATCAGTTAAATACAATTAATATATTGTTGTAAATATAATATGTTTAGTATAAATGACCAATATTTTTCGAAACAATAAATTGAAATCTATATATAGTATGTATAAAATACTATATTATATATTCTATATTATAAAATATTATAAACCATGTCTAAAACCTATAAATAAGTATGTTAAAAATCTTCGCTTGTAAAAACACACATCAGGGGCGACCAAAAATTAATACTCTAAGCATTTAACCCATTATTGGCACACAATACCAGCTTAAACTTACAAGTGAGTACCATATACAAATCATAGACCTAACTACCCATAGGTGATGTAATAAAGAGGTCATAATGTTCACCTAACATCATCTTTTCAAAGCTAACCGTTTCAAAATGCTTTTAATAGATATATATTCGTTAAGTCCTGGGTGAAGGTGGGCTTCAGTTCTAATCTGCCACATAATTTCATCAGTCTCTAAGTTTAACTGCCACGGACCCCCTGTAGGGTCCGGGTGTCTCTGCTGTAGGATTGAGAATTTAAAACCATGGTCAGGAAAATCTGCAGTATGTCTAGCCAACGTGTTATTCAAATCTTTCTTGCCAATGGCATACACATGCTCATAGATGCGCTGTCTCAGTTTTCTCTCCGTCTTTCCAATGTAAAATACGGTACATTGAGAACATGTGGCTGCATATATAATACCTTTAGTTTGACAATTATATCTCCCTTTTATGACAAATGTTTTGTTTTTCAATTTAATTTTGTCATCCCTAATAAACTTACATTGGTGGCATGCACCGCATTTGTGCATGCCCACATTAGCTTGGATGTTAATAGTATTTTTCCTTTCTAATATGGCCTTTAAATTCGCCCCCTCTTCTAAAGGTGATTTTGGGTTGTATGCCTAACATTTTGAGTAAACCTTGGTCTTCTGTTATAATGGACCAGTTTTTATACAAAATTTATTTCATGTTGTGATGGTCCAAAGAGTAAGTACACAGAAAACTGATAAGGTAGTCTGATCCAAGTTTAGGAGGAGACTTATTATTAACTGTAATCAAGACGTCTGGCATAAAAGATGACCTATTGGTTAGCAAGGGCCTAAAATACCCTGTTTGCCTTTTATTGCTGACTTCCAAGCAGATAGAATCTAGCAAGGGTTTAGGATACCCACGACTTAGAAACATGCTCTTAAGAAGTGAACACTCCAATAGAAATCTGTCTCACAGGTGACCATCCTAGCCGCTCTCATGAATTGTCCCTTCACTACGGCTTTTTTTTTTGGTGAAATGGGCGACTGCTTGTAAAATGTAAGAAGGAATTTGAATAGGATGGTTTTCTATGTATTACACTCTTATATCTTCTATTGGTTGTGTCCTTAACAAGATGAACATCTAAGTAATTAATTTCCATTTCATCGAATTTATAAGTAAATTTGAAGAAATCAGTCATGGATTGTATACTATCCATAAAAGTAGAGATAAGAGCTGTAGGACCTTTCCATATAATAAACATATCGTCCTGGTAACGAGTATACCAGGCTACATTTTCCATAAATAACTCATTCAGGAAGAGCAAGGATCTCTCCCAGTATGCCATGATGCAATTAGCGAAGCTGCCCCCACATGGAGAGCCCATAGCTATCCCTGTCTTTTGAAGAAAAAAGTGTCCATCAAAAAACATATAATTGTTTTTAATACAATTTCAAGTAATGTTTCCACTAGATAAATGGTGTTCTCTTCAATTTGTGTAAGAATCAGAAATTCTCTGATCCATTCTATGCCAAGAGCCTGTGGGATGACTATGTAGAGATCCTTAATGTCTATTGTAAGGAAAATGGAGTCTCTAAGGTATTCTAATTCACTAACATTTTCCAAAAAACTCCATGAGTCCTTACATATTTGAGACTCCTGCTGGATTAATGGTCTTAAGACGCTATCCACATATTTGGGGCAACCATATGTGATAGACCCTCTACCATCTATTATTGGCCTGAAGGGGGGGATGCTGGTAACTTTTATGGATTTTCGGAGTACCAAAAAGGGCAGGAATTTTAGGGGCATTCATTGTCAAAAACTGGTGCATGTCTATATCTGTAATTCACTCCAAAAATGAATCATTGAGCAGTATGTTTATTTTCTTATATGCTATATTAATTTCATTAATACTGACTGAAATGTATGCTTCTGTTTGCAAATATTTTACCATATGGGCTACATACTTTTGTTGGTTCATAAACACCAGACCTCCCCCTTTGTTGGGTTTCATAACCCTAATTTTACAATGGTGCAGTAACTTAATAAAGTCACTTTCACATTCAGTAATATTAAGTATTCTGTCCTTCTTTTTTTGGTAATAGTTGTTGATGGCCCTAAAATCTGTCTCATAAATCTTTTCAAATGTGTTGAGAACACTGTGGAGTGGAGGGGTAAGAGGCTAGACACTCTTAAAGAATTATTTAGAGATGGGACACCACCCATGCAAACCTGCAAGTAAGTTTCCGTACAAACAATTTCAAGTCCAGGATTGCTTTTACGAAGTCCAGTCATCTCCTCTGAGACTTCCAAAGTGGTAAAATTATAGATGTTAAAATACCCTTTGGAACTAGTAAGGATTTTAGGCATGTGTTGGAGAGGACATGTCATCTCCTCCGCTGGTTTCGCCGATTCCGTGCCTGTTCCTGTTCCCTCTGCGATTGTTGTTGTTCCTGCCTCCCTGGACCTTCTGAAAATCCGACGATCAATTAGGCCCCCGCTGGTTGTTATTGCTACTTGGACCTTGGTGTCCTGCATTGCCATTATTCATATTGTTATTATTATTGTTGTTGTTCTTCATATTGTTGAGCCTTTCGCTCCTTCGTACTGGCAGAATTTCTTCGCTATTAGTGCTATTAATGCTAACATCAAGATTAATATCTTGATCTCTGTCGGGTTCACTAAGTGTCCTAGAATTGAGCAATGAGGCCCCAGGTCTGCTAGGATTAAACGGAGGGTGGAGGTAGGCTTTGTTTAAAGCATAATCTTAGACCTCTCTTGCAATTTTCCTTTTCTTTGTAACTAGCGGTTTAGCCATAGTTGCATCAATGCTAGAAAAAATTCAGGCATAATCGTATTTATATCTAAAAAATTAATTGTCGGTTTTTATTACATGTTCGAGAATTTCTAGCTCACTTTTAAGCCCATTGATTTCCCCTTTATAAAAGTTAATCAATGTCATGATAAATTCTGCTCCTTGCTGGTCAAAAAGCCCCAACAGTTCTTTGTGAAATGTAGAATTTTCTATCAATCCTGCTGGGTATCGCCATTGTCTTAGCCCCTTAGGAATTATCTTTTTTGGAAAAGACATTATTGTAGGTAAGCAGTTTCTAACTGTAATTTCCTGCATTTAAACAGTTTAGTGTCAAATTCAGAAATGGAGTCAGACAGAGAACTCACCCCTGAGTGTAGATCTTGTGAAGAAGATAGTCCACTGGAATTCTTAAAAAAACTCGTTGTTGCTTAGGAAGCTTACCATAGAGGGAAAAAGGCCAGCCTCTGTATTTAAGACCCCTGGCTGCCGCTCGATGCTCGACCTAGCACCGGCATTCCTTCCTGGTTGTACTACAGCTTCCGAAGCCGGCTGTAATCCGCTACTCACAGCTCCAACATAACTGTTCAACAAAGGAGACCTTGGTTGAGAACCCTCAACACCCTGCGGTCCCCTAGGACAAGTTTGTGTTTCCTGGCCAGATTTAGAATCAAGTTGCTGGGTAAGAGAATCAACTCTACCTAATAAAACTTCAACTAAAGCTGTTAAATTGCTAATAGCATTAGCGTCTGATGTTATGGTCCTATTCAAGCCATGCGGCACCTCTTGTGAGAATAAAGGTTGCGACTGAGCTCCAGTTTCGCCCGCCATCCAGAAGCCAAACAAACACGGAAACCAACAAAACTAATGTACGAAACCACGAACTAGTAAAACCAAAAACTGCAAGCAACACTGTAAGCAGAGTCGTAGGACCAATAACTTTCCAATAGACGCAGTTTAATAATGAGAAACAATCCACTAACATGAAAGAAATTCTGTACAAAAATTGGTCCATTATAACAGAAGACCAAGGTTTAGTCAAAATGTTAGGCATACAACCCAAAATCACCTTTAGAAGAGGGGCGAATTTAAAGGCCATATTAGAAAGGAAAAATACTATTAACATCCAAGCTAATGTGGGCATGCAGAAATGCGGTGCATGCCACCAATGTAAGTTTATTAGGGATGACAATAAAATTAAATTGAAAAACAAAACATTTGTCCTAAAAGGGAGATATAATTGTCAATCTAAAGGTATTCTATATGCAGCCACTTGTTCTCAGTGTACCATATTTTATATTGGAAAGACGGAGAGAAAACTGAGACCGCGCATCTATGAGCATGTGTATGCCATTGGCAAGAAAGATTTGAATAACACGTTGGCTAGACATATTTCTGATTTTCCTGACCATGGTTTTAAATTCTCAGTCCTACAACAGAGACACCCGGACCCTAGAGGGGGTCCGTGGCAGTTAAAGTTAGAGATTGATGAAATTATGTGGCAGATTAGAACTGAAGCCCACCTACACCTAGGTCTTAACGAATATATATCTTTTAAAAGCATTTTGAAACTGTTAGCTTTGAAAAGATGATGTTAGGTGAACATTATGACCTCTTTATTACATCACCTATGGGTAGTTAGGTCTATGATTTGTATATGATACTCACTTGTAAGTTTAAGCTGGTATTGTGTGCCAATAATGGGTTAAATGCTTAGAGTATTAATTTTTGGTCGCCCCTGATAAGTGTTTTTACAAGCGAAGATTTTTAACATACTTATTTATAGGTTTTAGACATGGTTTATAATATTTTATAATATATAATACAGTATTTTATGCATACTATATATAGACTTAAATTTATTTATTTATTGTTTCGAAAAATATTGGTTATTTATACTATGCATATTATATTTACAACAATATATTAATTATATTCAACTGATTTTATGGTTGACTTTTTAGGGAAGTATATGCAGTATTATTTGTTAAAAAAGTGCTTATATTGGTTTATATATAGGAGTGCATAGCACCAATATATCCATCGCTCCTTTAAGGACAAGGTGAGTTATTTTGGCAGTTGGTTAATTGTTTAATTGTGGTTTTGTAATGCTTTAAAAACCCTGTTAATTGAACTGTTTGGTATCTGAAGAAGGTAGGACACTGATCCTACCGAAAGCGCTCAATTTACTGTGTTAGTGGATTGTTTCTCATTATTAAACTGCGTTTATTGGAAAGTTATTGGTCCTACGACTCTGCTTACAGTGTTGCTTGCCGTTTTTGGTTTTACTAGTTCGTGGTTTTGTATATTAGTTTTGAAGGTATCTGATGTCCTTTTGGCCACCCTTATAGTTTGGCTTTAAGCCTGTTTGAGGGCTGGTAAGTAACAGGATGGTTGTTTTTGTGTAATTCAGTTCATAATCTGATGTCAATGTCTAGGTTACTTAAAGTAGACGATCGTGTGTGTGTGTGTGTGTGTGTGTGTGTGTGTGTGTGTGTGTGTGTGTGTGTGTGTGTATAAATATATATATATATATATATATGTATATATATATATATATATACACACACACATACATACAGAGGTATTTGTTATCCTATTGCATACCATATCTCCTTCACTGAGCTTAGCTTGCATGGTAAGAGCTTTACATATAGTGCAAATAAAAGTGGAGAAAGAAGCATTTTTGCCTCATCCCCTGCTAATCCAGAAAGGCTCAATAAAAGACCTCCAAATTTGACCCTAGTTGATGAGCCCACTTATATTTCCTGTGGCAAATTAGTGAAACTCATAATAAACGTGAACCAGTCTAGCACCTGAATTAAAAACTCTCAGCAGTCTAACCCATCAAATGCTGTTTTGGGATCAGTGTTGAAGATTGCTAATGACTTTTGTTCATTGCAGCATCCTTTTATTAAGAGCTGGGTCTTCACTACATTGTAAAATGAATGCCAAACTTGGACAAAAACCTTGTGTGGTATAGACAAATCAAGGTTATCATCCACTGTGATAATGTTAGCCAGTAGTGTAGTCTATGTTCAAGACTGCGATAGTTTGTAAGATGGTGGATGCAGTGGATCTTCACCCAGCTTTGGGATGACTGTGATTAATGCTTGCCTCCATTTTTGTGAAACTCCCCTCCCCTCTCCCCCTTTGAGATCTGGTTTGTCAAGCATAAAAATCCTTAAGCAAGGCCTATCATATTTTTCAAAAGTATCACTGCCTAGTGATTTACCCTTCATTGCTGACAATTTGTTTTGTTATTGGATCCATTACTAATTTTTGGGGTGGAAAGTTGTTTCAAACTGAGCCGTCTTATGCTGGATGTTACCCATCACTCTGTCTCAGTTTTTCTGCTTTGCCATATGTAAGCTACTATAATAGGGGAGTAAAACCTCCAAAATTTTGCCTGAGCTCCACACCATCTGTTTAGTGCCAGAGTCTCTTTTACTCTTGTAACTAACCCCTTCGTCCAGTTGGGTGCATTTTTGCATCAGATGGGCATGTACAGCGGATATAAAAAGTGTACACACCCCTGACCACAGTAAATAATTTCAAAACTTTTCCCACCTTTAATGTGACCTATAACCTGTACAATTCAATTGAAAAACAAACTAATCTGTTAGGGGGGAAAATATAAAACATAAAAAAAGTACAAGTCACTGGTGGCATGTGTGTGCATACTCTTAAACTAATACTTTGTTGAAGCACGGCTTAATTTAATTACTGCATTCAGTCTTCTTGAGTACATACCTACCATCAGTTAGAGACTCTGATTAACCCTAAATGAAGTTCAGCTGTCCTAGTAGGAGTTTCCTGACATTTACTCAGTTGTCTGCTACAGCAAAAGCCATGGTTCGCAGAGAGCTTACAAAGCATCAGAGGGATCTTATTGTTGAAAGGTATCAGTCAGGAGAAGGGTACAAAAAAAATTTCCACAGCATTGGATGTACCATAGAACACCAATGAAGGCATTCATCAAAAGTGTAGAAAATATGGGAGAACAGTGACGATGCAAAGAACTGGGCGTCCCTCCAAAACTGATGAAAAGACAAGATGAAGTCTGGTCGGAGAGGCTGCCAAGAGACCTACAGCAACACTGAAGGAGCTGCAGGAATTTCAGGCAAATACTGGTTGTGTACTACATGCGACAACAATATTCTGTATTCTACATATGTCTGGACTGTGAGGTAGGGTTACAAGACAGAAGGATTTTCTTACACAGAAAAACGTTCAGGCCTGGCTAAAATTTGCAAAACAATACATCAAGTCTCCCAAAAGCATGTGGGAAAATGTGTTGTCTGATGAGACCAAGGTTGAACTTTTGTGCCACAATTCCAAAAGGTACATTTGGTGCAAAAACAACACTTCGCATCACCAAAAGAACACCATCCCGACGGTGAAGCATGGTGGTGGCAGTATCATGCTTTTGGATTGCTTTTCTTCAGCTGGAACTGGGACTTTACTCAATGTGGAGGGAATTGTAAACCGTTCCAAATACCAGTCACTTTTGGCCCAAAGCCTTCAGGCATCTGCTAAAAAGCTGAAGTTAAACAGGAATTTTACATTTCAACACGACCGTGACCCCAGTCATACATCCAAATCAACAAAAGAATGGCTTCACCAGAAGAAAATTAAAGTTTTAGAATGGCCTAGCCAGAGCCCAGGCCTACGTCCAATAGAAAATCTCTGGGATGACCTGAAGAGGCCAGTGCACGAGAGATGCCCTCACAATATGAGAGATTTGGAGCACTTTTGCAAGGAAGAGTGGGCAAATATTGCCTAGTCAAGATGTGCCATGCTTGATGGACTGTTACCCAGGAAGACTGAATGCTGTAATTAAATCAAAAGGTACTTCAACAAAGTATTAGTTTAAGGGTATGCGCACTTGTGCAACCAGCGCATTATATTTTTATTTTTTAGATTTTCCCCTAGCAGATTTGTTTGCTTTTCAATTGAATTGTACAGGTTATAGGTCACATTTAAAGGTGGGAAAAGTTTTGAAATGATGTATTGCGGTCTCATTTTTTTATGTCACAAAACCTGGCATTTTAACAGGGGTGTGTAAACTTTTTATATACACTGTATGCGAAGTATCTAAGCTTTATGCATATGTTATTCTACGTAGCCTTATGTCCAATGTACTGTCTGAGATCTTGGTTCAACATACATGAATTCACATTCCTCATTGTCATACTTTGGGTATTACAGTAGGGGGCTGTAAGTGATCCTGTGATTCTAGTAAGTTAGCATGTTTGAATTTTCTGTTTCTTCTGCGTAGCCTTATGTCCAATGTACTGTCTGAGATCTTGGTTCAACATACATGAATTCACATTCCTCGTTGTCATACTTTGGGTATTACAGTAGGGGGCTGTAAGTGATCCTGTGATTCTAGTAAGTTAGCATGTTTGAATTTTCTGTTTCTTCTGTATTTCTTTACCCTGGAGCAAGCATTTTCTTTCGTTATGTCCTAGCTCTTTCCGTTTCCCCTCCTACCAGTTTGAGTTGTCTGTATTGCTGTGTGCCCACTTCCAAATGCCTCATTCTTACAATCTTGTACATTTTAGTATTTCTCTGTTGGTACTAAAATTGTACATGGGAATGGTGTGTGAACAGACAGTGTGGTTACTCTTGTGTGCATCTCAGAATCATTTTGACTCTTGGACCATAATGGACTTCATCTGGACTCAGCATGGTATTTAAATCCCCTGCAAAAACAGTGCAACTCTGTCTACAGGCTATTGATTCCTTGTATATCCTAGCCACTTTTTCCTTACTTGTGCCTGTGGGGATGTGAATGCATTTTACCAGTGCTTGCATGGGTTTTTAGTTCCTTCAGCCTCCTTGTTTAACTACTACATTTTTAAATGGCATTCTTTCTTTGCAGCAATATACATAATTCCCTTATTTTCCGAAGCCTATAGTTTGAATGAACAAGTACCTCATACCTGTGTTTTAAGAGTTTGTATGCCCTGGTTGTAAGTCTGTTTCTTGTAATGTAATAGGTTCATAGGTTCTTACTAAGCTTCTGGCCAAAGGTGACCATTAGTCCTTAGCCATATCTCTCCGTACTGGTGGGAGACTTGCATTGTCCTCTAGTAAGTAGACTTTCTCCACATATACGTCCGTCAAAAATTGTAGTCACTCATTCACTGTGATTTTAAAGATTGCCAGTACTCTGCTTTAAAGGTTGTTGTCTTTCGGCTTTTCCAGGTTAGGGGTCGCCACAGCGGAACTCCGGTCCACTAATGATTGGCAGTAGATTTTCACGAACGCCGAGGTGCCAGCTTGACATTCAACCTTCAAGGAAGGCATGCCCATTTACGCATGTCTTTCGAACGTTCACCCAACTGTGGGGAGGACATGCAGACTCCACACAGAAGGCACACTCCAGCCGGGAATCAAACGGGAGAACCTCTTGCTGTGAGGCAACAACGCTACCGCTGCACCACCGTGGATCCACTCTGCTTGATAGGTAAGGCTGGCTTATTCCAGAAACTGGGGATATGTTTGCTTGGGTATCTATCACACCATCTGATGTTTTTGCTGTGGTTCCTGTGTTCAAAACTAACTTGTCAGAGAACAACCATTCCACTTTAATTCTTGCCTCCAATCCTTCATATATTCTTCTAATTAACCTTATTATTGTATCAAGGAATATAAATGCTTCCATTGCCCTAGTCAGAAAATCCTAGCTTACTCTGTCAAATGCTTTCTCTGCATCAAGACCCCTCAATGACAGTGGTATTTTTTTACATTCTGCTTCCTTCTGGATTATCATTGCTCTATTAATGTTGTCAAATGTTTGTATCCCTTCCACAAAACCACATTGATCCAGCTCTATCAATTTTGGCAACACCTTTGTCATTCTTTTAAGTAGTATAGAAATAAACATGGGTCTGTATGAAGGTGGGTCTGATGCGCGATTACCATCCTTGGGTAATACAACCACCACAGCTTTTTTCCAAGATGTCGGCACTTGCCCTTCTTTGAAAATGATGTTAAACAAAATCTTCCAGATCGTTCACTTCTTTTCTAATTTCCAAACTTCCACATGAATACCATCTGTTTCTGGAGACTTTCCTGAAGATTGATTATACATCACCATTTTTATCTAATCTCCTTCTATGTTAGCTATTAGTTCTTGATCCTCATATTTCCCTAACCTTGGCATAATTAAGTCTTCTGTAAATATTTTTATGCTGTTCCTTGATTTCCATATTCCTCTGTTTTATACAAATTTTAATAACATTTCTGAAATGAAATCTCTCTAAAATCTGTACAGGATCTCTTGTTATTTTTCTTGTTGTAGGCTTTCTACGTTTGGCAGCAACTTTTGCTACTTTCTGTTGTCTAGTCATTCTAAAAGTTTTTGTGCTGTGGAGTTATCAAAAAGTAGTTGCTTAACTGCAGTCTTTTTGAACTCATGCATACTAGCCAGATACTCCCTTATTTTCTCTTTGACACTTCTCCGCATTTGCACTTCATCTTGTTAAAATATTGCAGAATAAAGGGTATCTCACAGAACGTTTGTCAGCCCCTCTAAGTAATTCCTATTGCGTATGTGACAATAGGAAGTACTGCCAGCCATGCCAGGAGAAGTGGGGTAGTGGATGTGTAACATATGCCAGCACAGCTAGCTGGAATTTTGTAAATAATTGTAGGTCATTTTGTATATCAAACGTACTTGTACAGATGTCTGTGCTGAAAATGTATTTGTGAAGTTTGCTGGTGTTAAAATGGAAAATAAATGTACATGTATTATAGCAACTGAATTAGAAGTATACATTGTAACAGCATATATTGGAAAGTAAGAGGTTAATCCACCTGAGTTTGGAAAAATATTCTTGAAATTAAATTACTTTATGGGTTAAGCAGTAAAGATTTTCTCCCGCAGTTTTGAATGGAGCCAGAGACACAATGTCTGTGCTAGAGAATAGGTTGCAGCTCCTGTAGGATGAGTGATTTTCTTTTTTATAATGGCTTCCAGTGCTTTAATAAAACTTACCTAAAAGTCTGGTGTATATTGTAGCACATAGGTGCTGAACCCTGGCAGTGTCTAGTGATGGGGGATAATGTGGGAAACGGAGTCAGTTGACCAGATGTATGTGATGTCATTCTATACAGAAGTAATATTTTAATATTAGAGGATACTGAAGTCTCAGCAGCATTCTGTATTCTGTCTTGTATCTGACAACAAGGACCAATTACTCATCTTGCCTTGCTCTATTCAGTAAGCAAGAACAGTAATTATTTTTGTTAATCAGGAATAGATAGTGAGACTAGCTAAATGCTGTTCCATCGGTGTTATTTTTAATACTTCCTTTGACTGAAACTCTGGTGTTTTAATCTAAATAGATGTTTAGTATTTGACCCATGTGATCTGTTTCAGTTATAAACCTTGATTACAAAGAGTTTATATCTATAATAGCAAAAAGAATGGCAGAGGTGATGGTAGCATTGATAGATGTGGACCAGCGTGGTTTTGTGGAGGGGAGGCAAATGTTTGGCATCATTAACAGAGCAATGATGATCCATAGGTAAGCAGAAGGTAAGAAAACACCGCTGTTATTGGTTGGTCTTGATTTAGAGAAAGCGTTTGACAGAGTAAGCTGGGATTGTATGAGTATATTGGTTGGTCTTGATTTAGAGAAAGCGTTTGACAGAGTAAGCTGGGATTGTATGAGTAGGGCTGTGGAAGCATTTGCATTTCCTGGTACAATATTATGGTTAATTACAAGGCTATATAGGGATCAGAGGCAAAAATCAAAGTGGGAGGGTTCTTCTATGATAAGTTGTGTCTAAACAGTGGAACCAGGCAGTGTTGTCCTCTTTCTTCCTTTGTCTGCATTGTATTTAGAAGGATTGGCAAAGAAAATAAGAGACTCAGAAATTCAAAGATATAATTGATACAGTGTTCAAGAAAAGTTGGCTTTATTTGAAGACAACATTATTTTGTATCTGATGGAACCAGAAAATGACATCAGTGTTACGGAACATTCTGAGACGGTTCCCTTTTTTCAGGATATAAAACTGATGAAGATAAAGGCTATAGCTATAAACTATGTACACAAACATGAGTTGGCTCAGCAATACCCATATTTATGGGGACATGATAACATGAAGTATTTAGGAGTATGTATTAAAAAGGATTCTGTTTATGGCAGTGAAGGATATGAGTGAAGAGACTAAAAAGATAATACAAAAACTGAGAAATGGAAGCTCTTGTTTATTGATATGGATAGCAAGATACAGAGAGTAAAAATGTTTAGTCCCTTTTGTTTTATACACAGGCCAAGCATATTTTTATCAGCCAGAGGAGAAGTTGTGGATAGTAATTAATAAAGAGTTGAAGGATTTTATTTCGGAAGGAAAGGGAGCAAGAATCAAATGGGATACTTTGAGCCTTCCACTAGAACCAGGAGGTTTAGAATTACCTGGTTTGAAGGGATATTATGCAGGTAAGGCTGCTATACATAACAGAAGCAGAAAGCTTCAATTCAAAGTGGGTTCCCATATCAACTTGGACTGTGATTTACAGGTGAGCGCTAATCCGTTGGATTGTAATGAAACTTTTATGAATACTGTGTCCGACATTGGTTCTCTTAGGAACTGTCTGATTTTATTTTTTAGCTTGTAAAACAACTTGTTAAAATAAATTGAGCTTGACGTTTTTTATTTAGAGCATTGTATTGCAATACAACAAGTTCTGTTCGGTTTGAGAGTTTAAATTTCCAAACGGAGCATAGTAAAACAATTCACTTTATAACAAGCTTGTTCATTTAACATCACGGGCTTGGAGGTAATGAGACTTTTGGTATTCACTTGTAGAGAGAAGCTTAAGGCTTTAAAAGAAGTGGTAAGGAATTTGGATGAAACAGTCAATAAGAACAGATTTTTTCACAACTGTCAGGTTGAATATAATGCTATTGGGGTATAGATTGATAGGCATTGTGCAACTCAAATGGAAAAAGTTGTTAAGGCGTTCTAATGCATATGCCGCTGGCAAAGCATATCCTTTGGCAAATTAAAGAGCGGTGAGGACAGTAATCCATTTGATAACAAGCAGATGCCTACCACCACCACTGTACACAGAGGATGATTCTCCGGTTAATCAGGAGCATTCTAACAGCTTTCTTTTTGATCTGAACATTCACTCAGCTGATCCTAGGCGTAGTAGTTTCAACAATGTGATGAGCAAAAACACTGAGGTCATCACTTTACCTTCCCCTTTTCAGAACACTGTTCCTGAGAATTTCGGCATCAAACAGAGTATCCCAAAGGGCAAATAAATGGGGGAGGGGAGAGGCTGAGGAAAAAGAACTTAAAATTTGAGAGTCTGACCCATGGTTATTCTGTCTTGAACTTTAGTGACATCGTAGTTCAAGAATGACATTTGGCAATTTTGAATAAAAGAATTTCATTTGGGCGGCCACGGTGGTGCAGCGGTTAGCATTGCTGCCTCACAGCAAGAGGTTCTCTGGTTCGATTCTTGGCTGGGGTGCCTTCTGTGCGGAGTCTGCATGTCCTCCCTGTGGTTGCGTGGGTTTTCACCGGGTGCTCCGGTTTCCTCCCATATCCCGGAGACATGCAGTAGGTGGATTGGACACTCTAAATTGGCCCTAAGTGTGAGTGTGCGCCTTCTGTGGAAGGTTGGGTGCCGGGCTGGCAATTCGACACCGTAAAAACTCCACTTCCAGTCATGAGCGGACAGATAACCGCTGTGGCAACCCCTGACCGGGAAAAGCCGAAAGAAGAAGATGATGTTTAGTATTTTCATGTTCTTTTATTGTTTGTTTTCAAGTATATTTAAACTTTTCATTGTGGCTGGTCCTTTTTAGAAAATATTTAAGTTTTGAGAGTCTTTGCACATATTGGTGATGACTCTGGCCACTCCTGAAAGCCGTGTGGTCAACATTGCCATTTGTATTAATATTAAATTCACTCTGTATACTTGGGTACCCTTGTAGCTGGCAGGGGTTCTGGTGGCAGTGGTAACTACCTTATAGTCTTGGCAGAAGGGGCACAGCCAGCCTTTCCAAAGTGTGTGTGAGCAAATCAAATCTCAGAGTGTGTGTCTGCTGCTTGGAGCAGGGATAAAAAAATGCTGGTTTCACAGAGAGGGATTTAGCTTGGAACCCCAACTAAGGACTCAACTCTGAGCTGTAACACTGGGGATTCTTATTGGCAGTCTGGACGGATATAGAGAAGAACCAGCCCATGGACTGAGTGTGTTCCCTGGTTGCTGTGAAGGGAAATTTTGCTTGATGCAGAGAGATCTGCATCTATAAATACTGTGTGTATCCATTTGTATTCCAAGTGAATGTCCCTCTCCAGTGTCAGTGGTGAGGATTCAGGCTCCTTGATTACTGGTCCAGAGTGGGGAGCTCACATATTGGTGAGCAGTGGTGTGGATATTGAACGTCTGTAGCCTTTAAGCATTTGTCACTAAAGGTGTGCATTCTTTCAGCAGCTGCACGGTGAATATTGAGTTTCATATCACAACAGTTTTTATTTATTTTTGTTAGTTTAGTGTAGTCAGGGAGAGCAGGCTAAAATGTCAGCAGAGGATTATGGCAAGCTGACAAAGAACCAGTTGGACAAGGTGTGCGACGCCAAAGGGACTGGTGTATGCCAACCTGACTAAAGAGAAAATTATTTCACCCTTAGTCGCAGCTATAACACAGACAAGCAGCCAGGAGGATAACCAGTCTGGTGATGGCAATTTGCAGCCCTCAGAAACAGGACAGTTCACCTTTTCCTCACAGGACTTAAAAATCTGACTGGCGTTAGAGACTTGAACTGGACACCAAACATGCTGTGTTAGAATCAGAAGAGAGACTATGGCATTTGGAGGCTGAAGAGAGTGAGAGACTGTGGCGTTTGGAAGCTGAGAAGAGGGAGAGACTGTGACGTTTGGAGCCCGAGGAGAGGGAGAGACTGCGGCGTTTGGAGCCCGAGGAGAGGGAGAGACTGCGGCGTTTGGAGCCCGAGGAGAGGGAGAGACTGCGGCGTTTGGAGCCCGAGGAGAGGGAGAGACTGCGGCTTGGAGCCCGAGGAGAGGGAGAGACTGTGGCGTTTGGAGCCCGAGGAGAGGGAGAGACTGCGGCGTTTGGAGCCCGAGGAGAGGGAGAGACTGCGGCGTTTGGAGCCCGAGGAGAGGGAGAGACTGCTGCGTTTGGAGGCTGGAGAGAGGGAGAGACTACGGTGTTTGGATTTTGATAGTCTTTCAAATATATGAATAAAACTATGTAAACAGTATAATGTTGACCAAAGGTTCTGGGCTTGGTTCCTGACCTGCTTACTTAGTGGTGAAGCTGTAACTGCTGTTTTTAAATTGTCTGGTATTGATTGTTTAAACTATGAAAAAGTCAAAAAATGTTTACTTGAATGCTTTAACACCTGAATCTTGCAGAAAAAAAGATTTGTGGGCATAGATGTAAGGCAGATGAAACTGTGTGTGTGATTATATTGCTGAGTTGAGCAGTTATTTTCAAGGGTGGGTGAGTGGGTGTCAGGTCACCAATTTTGAAGGGCTGGCAGACCTTAACACTTTGCCTGAGGGCATGAGAATCTGGTTGGCAAACTGAGAATGCAACTCAGCAGATGAGCTGGGGAAGAAAGGGGATCTCTAGTTAGTAAGCAAGGCATGACTGCACAGGAAAGGTATACCCAGTGCTGCACATGGATATAAGGGAACCCATGGTGGGCAGCCGGAACTGCCCCCAACTGAGTCTGCCAGTAACGGGAGAGGCCACTAGTTCAGGTCATGGCCATGATCAAGGGCTAAATGTTTTAAATGTAACCAATGTGACCATGTAGCATATAGGTGTCCACAGAGGCAAAGTGGGGAACAAAAGGTGGGGGAACCAGTAAGTGGGAATAACCACATGCTAGTGGTAGTTATCTGTCTACAATCTATCACAAGAGGTTATATCCTATCTTAGTGGATAGAAAACAGGCCACTGCTAAGAGAGACACAGTCTCTGATATAAACATTGTGAAGCCTGCAGTGGTTAAAGAGGAGAAACCGTACTTGCTTGGGCAGTCCACTCCAGTCAGAGTTTTAGGAGGGACCCCATGTCAGATGCCTTTGGCCAAGGTTCACCTTGACTGGGAGATTGCAAAGAGAAGCAAGCAAGTAGGTGTGTTTGAGGATATCCCTGCAGATGCCTTGATAGGGAATGATTTTGATAGTGCACTACCTTATGTGCATGCAGTTACATGCAGTCAGTCAGGCTTAGAGACAGGCATGTTGATTTGGTAGCCCTGGGGAGACCCAGTCAGACCTCATACCTGAAGCCAGGACTGATAAGGTGGCTATTTCAGGGAGGTAGCTACCCTGTAGCAGTGAACCTGAAGGTGAGCCACAGCTGCTGGTAGGTACCAATGTTACCTTTGATAGAGTGACTGCAAGGGCAGAGGTGAGAGGCAGCACCCAGGCTGACACTGAGGCATCACAGTCAGAGGATACCAGACTTCTTGTGGAGGGGAGCTGGGAAGAGCCAGAAAAGTAGAGCTGCTGAGCAGGCTCTGCTCTCAAACCCTATACTATGAGTTATGAGGGAGGTAGCTAGGGAGGCACCTGATTCTCAAGGAAAAAGGGGAATCTGTATACTGGAAAAAAGGGTCACTGTATAAAGAGTGGACCCCTGGTGGAGGGCTAGAGGTTGAGGTAATACTGCAGTTGGTAGTGCCTAGAGCCTACCATCTTTCACTTCTAGCCATAACCCATGATATTCCTTTTTCACATCATGTAGGCATAAAGCATACCAAGAGATATATTATGGAGAACTTTTATTGGCCTGGGATTGCAAGGGATGTAACAGGGTACTGCAGGACCTGTGAGCAGTGTCAAAAAGTAGGCAAGGCAGGGGACAAGGTCCAAGCTCATTTGATTCCTTAGCCTGTGATTTGAGGAGCTATTTCAGAGGGTAGCTATGAGACCTCTGAGTACCCGAAGCTGCACAGGGAAGAAGTATATCCCAGTGGTAGTAGTTACTAGATACCCTGAGGCAGTGGCTCTGTCTTCCATTGAGGCAGAGTAGGTTGCAAAAGCTTTGTTAGAGATTTTCATCAGGGTAGGTGTCCAAGAGAAATACTGACTGACGGATGTGCCAATTTCATGTCAGACCTGCTGGCTTGTCTGTGGAAGTACTGGGGGTTGAAGTACCTAAAGACCACCTCCTACCATCCCCAGACTAATGGTCTTGTGGAGAGGTTAAACATGAAATACCATGCTATGGCATTTACAGAACAGTTTGAGAGTGGGGCAGTTATTTGCCCCATATGCTGTTTTCTTACAGAGAGGTACCCCATGACTCCAATTTTTTCACCCTTTGAGTTGCTGTGTGGGCATAGGGTGAGGGGGACCTTTAGATATGATTTGTGATGAGTGGGAGGGTTAGTTTGAATCCCACTTGTGGCATATGTCCTAAACCTCAGGACAAGGCTCAGGGAGCTCATGGGCTTGGCCCAGGAGAACCTGGCAAAAGCCCAACAGCAGAAAAAAGTCTGGTATGACAGGAATGCTCAAGCCAGAGAGTATGCTGTGGGACAGCAAGTGATTTGATGTTCATCGTGTTTCACTGTTGCAGTCATTACTCTTGGGTTTTCCTGCTGGCAGGCTACCCTCAGTCGGCCAGAATTCCAAAGTCTAGGTCCGGCGTCGGCTGCTGTTGCCCCTTCCCTGACATCAGTGCGCCAGGAGTATAAAAGATGCAGCCGACGCCATTTTCTTCAGTCTTTCTTGCCGCGTGGTGCCCGAAGCAAAAGCAGTTCGCAAGTGCCGGTCGGCCGACTCCTGAGATTTTCAAATCCAAATTTCAGAACCAAAGTTTCATTAAAGCTAAGTACCCCGTTGGGGAAACTTTTTTCTTGCTCTAGACCGATGTCAGAAAAAGTTAACAATTGTATTTCTTGTGGGAAGCAAATACCTCATAAGGATTTTCACTGTTACTGTATTCCTTGCCTAGGCCCTGATCACAATGTTGATAGCTGTCGGTTTTATGCTAGATTTAACCAACGCACTATTAAGCGTCGGTTCAATTTTGCATTTCATTACTTTAGCCGAAGATTTCATTATATAATGCCGTCGGAACAGCTGACAACCGGAGTTTACAAAAAACGCAAGGACAAGGAAGAGGATAGGCATCCGAGGTCCAAAACCGACTACGAGGCCTCTGCTAGGCCAATCACCGCTTCTCAGTGAGGCGCTTTCGCAGCCCCTGGCACCTGCTACCTCAGAGCCAAAGGCCGCTTCCGACTCGCACGTGGAGCCGACTGGGCCTCTGGATACTCAAGGTATTGGACACTCGGAAATCATTCCCTCAGATGGGTCCAGAGCCGCTGAGCAGGCATCTGCTTCTGAGGGTGTCTTCAGACCTACACAACTAAATATTAAGCCATCTTCAGCTTCAAAGACTAAAGCAGCTCTAAAGACAAAGAAACAAGTACAGCATTCTCCTACTCAGACTTCCATGCCTAAAAACAGATGCTCAAAATTGCCAAAGACCTAATTACTTTGATCAGGGGCTCCCATCCCTCTCCTGATAAGAGGCTTAGGCAAGAGACAAAGTATGATTCTTCTGATCAGGTTTCTATTTCCTCTGATTCCTCTTCTGAACAAGATTATTCCATGCTTCCCTATGAGGATTCCGATGCTGAAGAATCCATTCCTTCAGCCTCTCCTCCTGAGGATTACTCTTTTGGGGAAACCCTGCATACCATGAGGGAGCATTTCCACTGAGAGAGCAAAGATTCTTCTGAATCTAAGAAAAGGCTCAGAGACTTTCTGCTACTTCCTCAGCACAGACCCCTTGCTATTCCACCTGCTCTAGACATTGTAGATGATATATTTTCAGAGTCCAGCCTGTCCCCTGACTCTTTACCCTCTGCACCTGCTAAGCCCAGGATTCTCATAAATTCCTATATAAAAACCCCGCCGCTGACCCAGAAACTATATCTCAGGGTCCCAAAGAGGTTAAAGCTTCCACTGCAAAAACCCTGTCCCCTCTGATAGGGATTCTAGGGCTCTAGACAGATGGGGGGGGGGGGAGTCTACACTTCTGCTACCTTGGCTCTAAGGGCTTTAAATTGTCAGTTTCATATGCTTAAATATCAGCAATATTTAATGTCACTGCTTAAACAGAAATTGTTGCCAAATATTGAATGTTCAGAGAACAAGGAATTGCAGGATTTATTGCATGCAGCTGAACAAGTGGGAAAGCATACTTTGCAATGTGGTTATGATTCACTGGAGGCCTCTTGCAGGGCCGCTGTTACAGGTTCTGTTATTAGAAGGCATGCTTGATCATGTTAAAACAAAATTATTAGATGCACCATTACAGCATGATACTTTGTTTGGTACTAAAGCAGAAGAGGTGTTGAAATAAAATGGAGGATAAAGCAAAATCCATGCAGACAGTTAAGGATTTCTTACAGGTACAGCCACCCAGGTTTAGCAGGAAGTGGCCTTCTAAAAATTGGTCCTTTCCAGTGTCAGACAGACCACAAAGAGGCAGATACAGGCATCCCAGAGGCAGATCTCAGCCCCAAGGCTCATACAGGCCTAAACAATGGGATGCTCCTACCTCCAAAAGCGGAGAAGACAAATCACAACCTTACAGGAAACAGTCCCAATGACTTTCCTCTGCCAGTGCCAAGGGCTTTACTTTTGGCAGCCCCCTTAGGGGGAAAACTAGCACTTTTTTCATCAAATTGGCAAATGGTTACCCAAGACAAATGGGTCCTGAACATAGTGTCCCAAGGCTACAGGTTACATTTTCACACTCTACCAAGGTCAAAAGGTATGCCAGACCTGCCACACAATCAATGGACATGAGGGCCATAAGTACCACAACAAGAGCAGGGGCAAGGATTTTACTCCAGACTTTTCCTAGTACCCAGAAAGGACAAAACCTGGAGACCAATACTGGACCTGTCTATACTAAATACATTTCTGGAAGTTCCAAAATTCAAGATGTTGACTCTACAGCAGCTACTGCCCATGCTGGGCAAGAAGGCTTGGCTCGTAACTTTGGACCTAAAAGAGGCATACCAGCATGTACCAATCAGACTGTCTTGCAGAAGATACCTCAGATTCATAGCTGGCTCAATGCATTACCAATTCTCTGCACTGCCCTTTGGCTTATCTACTGCGCCCAGGGTCTTCACAAAATGCCTGGCACCAGTAATTGCGTTTTGCAGACAAAGAGGAATTCAAGTATATCCCTACTTGGACGACTGCCTAATTCAAGCAGAGAACAAAGACATTCTTCTAAAGCATCTGGCGTTTGTAAAAAGATTACTAATTGGCCTAAGGTACACAGTAAACGAAAAGAAATCAAAACTAGTGCCCTCTCAAGAGATAATATTCCTGGGTGCAAGCTTAAATATAACTGCCCAGATGGCTAATCTCATGCCAGACAAAAACAACTGACTTCTTACTTCAAGAACTTTGTAACAAAAACCCTCTTAATTGCAAGGAAAATCCTGCAGGCCTTGGGTTTCATGGCATCCTGCATTCTACTAATTCCATATGTAATTCCAGTAATTGCACTCATTCCCTGCCTGCAACAGGAGTTTCAATGGTGGGCAGAAGCCTGTCACCACAACAAGGGTCTGCCATTCAGTTTACCCACAGCCAGACAGACACTGACAACGGATGCATCAAATTATGCCTGGGGGGCCCATATGGCAGGAAAATGTATTCAGTGCACATGGCCTGCAAACCAGATGCATCTTCACATCAATCAAAAAGAGATGCTAGCTGTTCAAAATGCCCTGACAGCTTTCAAGGACTTGCTTCATCCAGGACCGCTACTGATAAAGACAAGACAATACTACGGTCATGTGGTACATAAACAAGCAGGGAGGTACACATTCCTACCCCCTCTGCAGACAAGCAATGACCTTATGGGACACAACATTGGCTTTTCAAGTTTACCTGCAAGCACAATTCCTGCCAGGAAAAACAAATACTCAGGCAGACGAATTAAGCAGAAACCTCATGGATCCCCACAAATGGAAACTGGATCCACAAGTCTTCAGCATGATAAAGAAATGGGGATGCCCAGACCTAGATCTATTTGCCTCCCCTCACAACTGCCAATTGCAGAGATTTTGCACAAGGATTCATCACAAGCAAGCATGGAAAGTGGACGCCCTATCCTTCAGCTGGAAAAAATCTAACGGTATATGCCTTTCCTTTCCAGGGTACTCCTAAAGGTCAGAAAAGAGAAGCCAAAAATGATACTGATTGCACCAGACTGGCCACGCCAGCACTAGTACCCAATCCTAAAGAGCCTGTCTCAAGGTCCAGCATGGATATTGCCTCAAACATCTCACTTGCTGACCCAACAAAAATCAGATCCTGCACAGCCAACAGAGGACCTTAAATCTGACAGCATGGCGGATAATGTAGCCATTCAGAACACTCTTTCAAAAGCTGTTATGGATGTTATCTTTGAGGCCAGGAGGCCCAGTACTAGAAAATCTTATGCAGAAAAATGGAAGAGATTCTGTGCTTGGAACCAGGAACAAGGCATTGACACGTGTGTACCAAATATCCCTCAGATTTTACAATACTTAACTGAGATGCTGAACAAAGGCCTTTCTTTCTCATCAATTAAGATTCATGCCTCTGCCATTTCAGCCCATTACAATATGGAACCACCTATCTTTTCTCATCCTTTAATAAGGCAGTACCTCAGAGGGGCCAAAAACATTAGGCCTCCAAGGAGAGCACTAATTCCGGCCTGGGACCTCAATTATATTTTGGAAAAACTCACACTGCCTCCTTTCGAGCCAGCATCAACAGCAGATATAAAATTCTTATCCTGGAAAACAGCTCTGCGCCTAGCAATAACCTCTGCAAGACGAGTCTCGGAGTTACAACCTCTCATGGCTGTGGAACCTTTTATCATTTTTCATCCAGACAGGGTTTCTCTGAGGACAAAGCCTACATTTATGCCTTAGGTGGTGTCCAGTGTGGCCCTCAACCAAACCATTCACTTGCCTACCTTTTATCCAAATCCACAGAACAAGGGTGAGACAATTCTGCATTCTTTGGACATACACAGGCAGTTATGCTTCTACGTGGACAGAACTAAAGCTTTCAGAAAAACTGAGCAACTTTTAGTGTCATATGCTGCAGGATCACAAGGAAAGGCTATCTCAAAACAGACCATTTCTAAATGGATAGGCCATTGCATCCATTTGTGCTATTTTCAACATGGCAAATCAGTGCCTAAGGGCATTAGGCCTCATTCCACCAGAGCAGCAGCCACTTCAGCAGCCTTCCTCAGAGGAGTACCAACCAAAGATATCTTAGAGGCTGCAACTTGGAGTTCAGTGCACACTTTCACAAAGCACTACCACTTACCTCTTTACTCTAAGTCCAGAGCAGGCTTTGCCACTGCAGTTCTGCAGGGCCTCATAGCCTCTCCTAATCCTATTTAGCCCAGCCACCCATCCTCAGCTTTTGGATTCAACCCAAGAGTAATGACTGCAACAGTGAAACACGGTGAACATAGTACAGTTGTGTACCTACCATAAATGTAGATGTTCGAGTGTATTCACTGTTGCAGTCCAGGTTACCCACCCACCATCCCCCTTTTCTTTGCTGGGCCTTATCTGCACTTCTCTATCCTATGCAACCTATTTGGTATATTTGCTTGTAGATGAAGGAAATGTTATTTTTGTGCATGCATTTTTATTGGCATATTTTTCAGCCTACCAATTTGGGGGCACCTGACATCTGGGGCAAGAAAAACTGAAGAAAATGGCATCGGCTGCATCTTTTATACCCCTGGCGAACTGACATCAGGGAAGGGGCGACAGCAGCCAACGCTGGACCTAGACTTTGGAATTCTGACCGACTGAGGGTAATAACCCAAGAGTAATGACTGCAACGGTGAATACATTCAAACATCTACATTTATGGTAGGTACACAACTGTACTTTCTCATTCCTGTCAGACACAGTAAGCTGCAGGCAGCTTGGGAGGGACCCTTCAAAGTGGTAAGGAAGGTTAGTGATGTTGACTACATAGTAGAACTGCTAGGTAGGAGGGAGGGACATAAGCTATTACCATGTTAACATGATGAAACCTTACCATGGCAGAGAGGCCATTGTGCTAAGTATTTGCATTAGGAGGCAGTAGGAGTCTGAGGGGGATCTGTGGCTACAGTGAGTCAGGCAGCAAAATGCCAAGTTACTATGGTGGAGTCTAGAGTTGCAGCCATATATGACAGTGCAGCACTGTAGTGGCATAAGCAATGCCAGTGCAGATGGGCTGTCAAGATAAGATAGGGGATAATGTATTCCCAGATAGGCTGTTTCCTCTCAAGCAACATTTCCAATGGGCACTTGAAAAACTAGCTAGAGTCTTCAAAGGGGGGGGGGGTGACAATAGGAGGTACTGCCAGCCATACCAGGAGAAGTGGGGTAGTGGATGTGTAACATATGCCAGTACAGCTTACTGGAATTTTCTAAATTATATGTTTGTATATCATACTGATTTATACCGATGCTTGTGCTGAAAATGTATTTGTGAGGTTTGCTGGTTAAAATGCATCATCAGTGTGCCCTGCTGGAAGGAAAATAAATGTACATGTATTATTGTAACTGAAGTAAATGTATACATTGTAACACCATATACTGGAAGGGAAGAGGTTAATCCACTTGACTTTGGAAAAAAATATTCTTGAAATTAAATTACTTTATGGGTTAAGACCTAAAGATGTTATCCCATAGTTTTGAATGGTGCCAGAGAGACATTTTCTGTGCTAGTGAATAGGTTGTAGCTCCTGCAGGAAGAGTGGAATTTTTTTTTATGGCTTCCAGGTGCTTTAATAAAACTTAGCTGAAGGTCTAATGTGTATTGTATCACAAATGTGCTAAATCCTGGTAGCTTCTTGTGATGGGGGATTGTGCAGGAAACAGGTGACCAGATGTATGTGATGTCATTCTTTACAGAAATAATGTTTTAATATAATAGGAGATTGAAGTCTCAGCAGCATTCTGTATTCTGTCTTGAATCAAACAACAAGGACTACTCACCCATCTTGCCCTGCTCTATTCAGTAAGTAGGAACAGTAATTTTTTCAGTCAATCAGGAATAGATAGTGAAACTAGCTAAATACCATTTTTCTATAACTGTGTGAAATTTTTTATCTGTCTTATTTTTAATACTTCCTGTGGCTGAAATATATTTAAACTTTTCATTGTGACTGGTTTTGAAAGTATTTGCACATTAATTTGTGAGAACGCTGGCCATTCCTGAAAGCCTTGCTGTTTGGTCAACATTACCATTTGTATTAATTTCACTCAGTATAATTGGCTACGCTTGTAAGAGCCATGAAGTAGCTGGCAGGGGTTCTGGTGGCAATGATAACTACCTTATAGTCTGGACTGATGAGGGCACAGCAAGTGAATCTATACTGACCTTTCGTGTGTGTGTGTGTGTGTGTGTGTGTGTGTGTGTGTGTGTGTGTGTGAGAGCGCCAAGGGCAGCTCGTGCTATAGTACTGCGGGATTGCAGCCCTCCCACCTGTAAAATGTGTCCGCCATCTGTGTACAGTCCCCCACCTTCCCGTAGGACATATAAATATAAAAAAAAATAAACAAAAATTCTCGGACTCTATCTGCGCATGCGTGCTTAGTTCCTGGCTGCTGTGTTAGGCAGACCAGAACTCAAAGCACACATGCAGACTGCTTAGTTAGACAGTCCGGATAGGGAAGGGAGTTAACTCCAACCTTCCAACCCAGACGGCCACCGGACTTCATCTCCCACAGGCTGGGCCAATTGCAGGAGGCTCCAGCCTCCTCACATATCGCGTTAGACATGTGCGAGCTAGTAAGGACAGGTGGATCGCTAGTATGGAGGAGTATATTGGAGGAGACCGCTAGTATGGAGGATGACCGATTTGGGACATTCATGGATCGCTTGGAGCCAAGAACGGACCGATCAGCTACAGGACATGACCGTCAGGTAAGGAGTGTATGTACAGCTCACAATCAGCATTTGTACAAGGTGTGTGTGTGTGTGTGTGTGTGTGTGTGTGTGTGTGTGTGTGTGTGTGTGTGTGTGTGTGTGTGTGCGTTTGTGTATGTGTGAGTGTGTATTTGTGTATGTATGGGTGTGTGTGCGCATGTGTTTACACTTGCGTTATATCATATTCAAAAATCATTTGTCTGCCCTTCTACTCACTGAGTTCTATGCTGGTTATCCCACACAGCCCTGAAGGGAGAATGAATGAACTTCTGAGACTAAATGAAAATGTATACCTACATATCAGCCACAACAATTTCTCTTCAAGTACTTGTCTCCCTCTAATGTTGTCTTGACATACTCTTTTAATCACTGTAATGTAACACTCTTTGGTTACCTTTCTGGTAACCACAGCTTTTCCAATGTCGACATTTTTCCTGGCAGAACACAGTGCACCAGTTTTACATTGTGAGGCTTACATGCTTCAAAACAGCTCACATTTCTCCATGTATTTTCCCTTCTGATTGTAACATGGAGACATCAACCTGCCATACCCCCTAATAGTTGTTAGAGATAACCACTCCATTTTACAGTACTGAATTCAAGTCTGAAAGACACCTTGTATTTGCACTCTGCAGTCTAGAAATATATGTCTGTTGCTCATTCTTTGTGTTTATTGCTTAGGTATTGATTTTGCAGCAAGGTAAATAATATGGAGTTTTATATTGTATTGTATATATTAAAAGCAATAATTATGACCTATGCATAACAAATATACAGTTCAGAGTCCACATTGTAAAATGTCAGCTGATGAACATTAACACTAAATTGAGGAGCTATTAAGTAAGCATATATTACTCATTACCTAAATGTTGCAAACAAGAACTAAAATATGGTTGTATTTGTGTAAGAGGAAGGCAGTAGTTTGTTATACATAAACTGAAGTATGTAACTCATTCTTTAGCTCTCATCTGAGTTTTGTTAATTTGTTTCTATTTCTGTTACGTTACCTATTTTCTTTGTATGTACTTATTAACTGGATGTGCTCACTAGACACAAGTGTCACTTTTCAAGGACAACCTTGGAACACAACTTGGTTAATTGACTTGCCCAGATAAATGGAGTTGGAAGGAATTAAGCCCTGTGTCCCTGACTATAGGCAGTAGCTATGTAACAGCTCATAGTTTTACTCCTCTAAGCTACCTGCCAGACCTAGATTACTAAACTGCATTTGCATATTTAAAATGAAGTGTATAAAATTCATGCAATCCACAACAGCACTGTATATGTGCGCGTGTGTGTATTTCTATATGTATGTAGTTCTACATCTATCTATATGGGTATACCTAAATTGATCTAATGCTAACATGAAAAATTCCTAGACACAAAATATTGACAGAAACTAAAAACATTCAAAAAATATTTTTTTTTCAGGATGAAGCTTTTCCATGCTCCCCATACCACCTGCTACATAAATATACCAACTCTAAAATCACAGTACAGTAGGGACAGAGTATATACCCTTCCTGGCTATAGCACTGATTTTGTTTTACATATTTCTCACGTCAATATTATTGGTATTGGCTTAGTTTGTGTGTGTGTAATGCCCCAGTTGTTTCATGGTGGTGGGTAGAGAATAAGGCTTGAACCTTGTGCCCAAGTGACAAGAGCCTGAATTCCCTACCCACCACCATTTCTAAAACATTTGCAGATTTTTGCCTCATTTGTTCTGTTCCTCATAAAATATGTGGTTTCTGTATTTTTGTTACTTAAAGCAGACAGTGGTGCAGTGGTAGCAGTGTTGCCTGACAGTTATGGGTTGTCTGGTTTGATTCTTGGCTGGGGTGCCTTCTGTGTGGAGTCTGCCTGTGTTTGTGTGGGTTTGCTATGGTGCTCTCAGTGGATATTTGTTCCTATTTTTTTGGACTGTATTCCCCCAATATTGGCTTCGTCCAGGTTTTTTGTGCCAAGGTTGAGAGCTATGGTGATAACTGGACTCACTGAATATGTTTGGGGGCTGTATTCCCCCATTATTGGCTTTGTTCACGTGTTTTGTGCCAAGATGTTGACAGCTATGGTGAGAACTGAATTCACTAAATGGTAGCCATTTAAGTTTCAGTCTTCCTATCTTTCATAAAAATAGATTTACATTAGTGTTATGTTGCTCTGGCTGTTTTACACAGGGACCTGGGTTCAATACTTGGCAGTAAAATGTATGGTGGTAACACAGCATTTTATTCTAGCAACTTTCCAACATTATACAAGCAGTGTTTAAAATATGTCCCTGGTTTTTGTCCCCCCCCCCCAAAATAAATTTTGGCTTTGTCCAGATTTCTTGTGCTGCAAAGTTCAGAGATGCAGCTGAGTGTCGAGTAGTTACAAGGAGCTGAGAGCTGCAGGGGAACAAAAGTTTAGTGCTGCTTATGCTGAATCTGCTTGTAAATAGCACAACAGGTAGTGTACTTGCTTTTGATGCAGAAGGCTGTATGTTCTACTCCCACAGTAGGTAGATCCATTGCTGACATTGTATTTTGTTGTGAACGGGATGGATGCTGCAGTCCTCTTTGGCGAAGATACCTAGTAACTATGAACCTGTTATCAGTTTGCCATCCCTATTGCAATATTACTAGCATTATAATTTTTTTAATGCAACATAAGCAATTTATTCCTCAAGGGCAACAGGCACTTTATTTGTAGATGAAACAATGACATATAAAGTTGTTTGCTAGCAGTAACCTCTTCGTTAGTTAACAAATTTCTTTACTGTGGAATTATTTAGATGGATTTTACTTCTTCAGAGATCATGCATGTTTACTGATACTGGTGGACTGTTGAAGTTTGAGTAGACTTTTATGATGGCAATGTTCTGAATTGGGCAGTTCAACTGTATTGTATTGTACAAGGAATGAAATTTAATACATTCAGGAAGGTGTATCAAAGAGCATGTGTATGTTTCGTGTTCAAGGGGCCTATGATTTGAAAACAGCCCAAAATGAATCTTTATCTGCCACTGGCAAAATGTATTTTCTTCGAATGTGGGTTTCAATGCTGTTTCAATGAATGTGAGTTTCAAGGGCAGAGAAGTTTTAATGCTAAGTCTATTTTCATTGTGAGATTGCATTGCTTTGTTTAGCAGATTTGTGTTATTCTTTGTGCTGTAAAATGTAAAATAAAACTTTTAAATGAAATCCAAATCATTGTAGAAGTAAAGCAGTATGCACATTACAGTGTTTATAGTAAATGTGGTGAAATAGCCAAATCATGGTACATTGGAATAGCTGCAGGGGGGGGGGGTGGCATTTGACCATGATTTTGTGAGGAGGGGGAGGGTGGCAAACTCAGACAGCCCCAGCTGAACTATACCTCTTAACTGTCCAGATTTTTGCAGAATTAATAGATTTTTGCTTCTTATTTTTGGTTTGTTACTCATAATATTTGTGGTTTTCTGGCAAATCATTTAGGAATGAAGTCACTAAATAATGACAGACATTGAGTTTCAGACTTCATACTTTTCAGAAAAATGCATGCTAAAGCAAGACCTGTTGTTCTGTCAACTGACTGTTTACACAAGAGCAACTTTTGGTACTGTTCATATGTTCCCCCAATATATTTGGCCTTGTCCAAATTTCCTGTGCTAAGAGGATGAGATGTATGCTCAAATAAATCACTTTATAGAATTAGGTATATCCAAACCTCTCAACTGTCCCTGATTTTGGCTCAAAATGTTGCTCTCCCCTAACAATCCCTCCACAAAATGGCAAATTTGGAAGAAAATGTGGAGGGTTTACAATTAATAAATAATTGTAATGATCGGTTTTAGATTACTTTTAATTTCGGAAATGCTTGTAGATTCTCTTATTTTGTCGACTGCTCAAGTTAACAGTACTAATATTATAAGTGTCCCTTCTTTGACAGGTTCTCAGCTGTATTGTGTGGGTATTTTATATTTTTGCATCACATTTTTGGTCCGTTTTTCATAAAATTGTGTTTTTTTTTTTTGGCAAATAAGTGGCAAATCATTAAAGATTGAAGTTAGAAAATAATGATAGACATTTGAGTTTCAGATTTCATACCCTTCAGAAAATCCATACTAACGTACGACCTACTATTCTATTATCTTTCTAAGTTTATTATAACAATATTTAAAAATTGCCCTTATTTTTGGGCATTTGTCCCACTTCTCTGTATGGCTTTGTCCAGATTTCTTGCTCAAGGCCATCACAGTCAGCCAGAGACAATTAATTGTGACATACTTGTTGCAACTCACTCTCCCACTTAGTGACTCTGGATGTGTCCAAGCAAGGCAAGGAGCAGTTATGCAGTGTAAATGTGCAGAGTAACCACCCATCCAAGGTAGACACAAGTACTACAGTGGCTTTTCATCTGTCCTTGATTTTGAAGACTATTCTGGTTTTCTGTCATATTTTTATACTGTTGATTTATGCTTCTTATTCAGAAAATGCATGTCATTGCAGTGCCTGTTGCTCTGTGTTTAAGTAACAATGCTTTAATAACCATCAGGTAAGCTTGTCGGAGACTGTAAGATGCAAGTAAGCTTTAATAAGCATGCTGTTAAAGAATTACCAACATTGAAGGCCTTTTTGTTGTTGCCATGCAGAGAATATTTACATAACTAGATAGCATGTAAGTCTTAAGTACTGAAATGCATATGCCAGTATTTGTAATAAATGACATGATTATGGTATTTTCAGAAGCTCATTACATTTGTTGGGAACTTAAGTCATTTTTGCAGGCTTTACCTCTAAACTAAACAGAATGTCAGTCTATAGACTATAACTTGTGTAGTAATTATTTAAGCAATTTATCTTGAGCTTGTTTGCTGTTCATTTTTTACTTTGATCATGTTTTCTCCATGAAACAAGTAGATAGTTGCTGTCAGGCAGCAGGTCCTTTTCGGATAAGAAACATTTTTACAAGTGGGGGTATTGCTACTTTCAGTATGTTGGTTGGTACTTTTATAAAGCTAAATATAAATTATAATTAAAACTGCAGTGCAAGGAGAAGTGGTTTGAGTTGAGAGCTGCTTGTTTTTTTATACCTGATTTTGACTGGCATTCCAGTAATGTATTTAAAAAGTAATTTATTTTTTCATGCCTTACAACCCTTTTGTTTCCATCTAGATATTAAGTAAGCTCTCATGTAGCCAATGCATTGACATTTTTTTTTCTTCTTCACTTCATTTTGTCTTGATTGGACTCTCATAATGACGGTTTGGCACCCAGGGCAGCGTATTTAAAGTCCTAGTTTTTTGTGGTTTTGAGCATAGCTGCACCCCTTTCTAGTTGGTCCCACCCCCTCCCACTGGCCCCCACCCATTCAGCTGTCTCCTGCAGCCCCCCTTTGATTTCAAGTCACCAGCCGCCACTGGTGAGCATGCGTGCAAATCAAATGTCTGTGTGTGTGTCAGCTGCTTGGAGCAGTGACACAAAGCACTGCCTTCATAGAGAAAGTGTGGGAGAACTTAGCTTGGAACTCCCAGCTAAGGACTCAACACTTGGGGGACTGGACAGATATAGAGAGGAACCAGCCCCAGGACTCAGTGTGTTCCCTGGGTGCTCTTAAGGGAAATTGTGCTTGATGCAGGGAGGACTGCATCTGGAAATACTGAGTTTGTCCATTTGTATTCCAAAGAACATCTCTGTCCAGTATCAGTGGTGACTATTCAGGCTTCTTGATTACTGACCCAGAGTGGAGACATCACAGCTTCTTCACCATATCGCTTTCCCTTTTTTTTTTTTTTTTACTCTCTTTAAACTCCGTTTTTATTGTATCCCACTCACTAGCTATAACTTCTGAAGAAATTTCTAACTTTCCTAGTAATTCTCAAATAATTTCTACTAATCATTCCTTAAATTCCTCTGTAATAGGTTTGAGGGAAAGCATCAGTGTGTTAATTTTATTTCACTAGCCTACATTTTATCATAGTTTTTATTGGTACATGATCTGAAATAGTTATTAGATGTGTATGAAAGTTTTCAATTAAATCCATATGTTCTTGTAAACTATAATTTCTATCTAGTCTAGCCCAGTTATTGTACCTTGGGGGAACAGTATGCAAATTTTCCGAGTTCCTACTACTGAATTCACATCTACCATGCCAAATATTTTCATAATTTTTTTCAGAAATCTACCTTCCGTTGTTGTATTTTGCCTTCTAGGTCCTCAATACACCTCACTATTGCAGATCTAGTTTGAGTCCCTACCTGCAAGTAATATTCCCTGCTGTAAGCGGATTATTTCTCCCATAACTTGTTCCACAATGGCAGCTTTTGGTGGAATATACATACACCCCAGAGTAATCTTCCTCCTTTGCCAATAGCCCCTTACTATCACAAATCTAGTATTACTGTCTTTTTCCATCTTCTATCACTATTGGAGCCACTCTAGCAATTAGTAGAATTACTCCCATTAAGAGGGATCAGTTTTTTGTGAGACTTTGTCTGGGAATAATTGATCTGATGTTGTCCTTTTCCTTCCTTCCTCAACTATTGGGTTCACTCGTCCACTTCTACCAGATCTTTGAATCTAAAACTCTCAAGCTTCTCCTTTTTACCCACAATGCCCCAGTAACCTAATATACCTGTGATCTCATTTGCCACCCATTCCGCTTCAGATGCAGATCCTGTTGCTGTCGAGGTTTGCAGTAGTAGCTAGCTTTTTTCATGAGTTACATTTAAGAAACTCATTATTATATCTATCCTTTTTCTGCTACATCCCTTACAAATTATTTTTAGACCTTTTAGGCAGTTTCTGATTGATTTTATTTATTTTTTAGGTACCAATTTCTTGTTGCCTCTCTAAAGTACAATTGTTGGCACTCTTCCTCCCAGCTTAATTTTACTCTTTAGAGTACACTCTCACTACCATTGTTGGTAGTTCTTTCTTTTACAGAAAAAAAAAAAGAAAATCCTCTTCCTTTTCTTAGTGTTTATTCCTAATCGTAATGACAGACAAGCCAGCAGGTTTTAAGTAGGGCACTACCTGTGGGCATAAAATCCCAATTTGGGTGCCCACAGAGAATGTGTTTATTGTTTAGGACCCACACACTTGGACACAGATTGTTCTATTTGCTCTGGATTCAACTCCAGAGCTTCTTCCTCTTCTGCTTCTGTGGCTGGAGCACAAATTCCATCCAAAAAACAGACAATGGCAAGCTAGACATAGAGACTAAAGAAAAGAAGTTGCACAAAAGGTTCCCGTATCATTATTTTTCCTCTGCTCCTGCATTGGAGCCTCCTACAAAACTACACAAGTTGGATCTGACTACTTCGGATCTAAGTAATTCTAAAACTAGGCCTCATCTGATCCAAACTCCTCTGCTTCTCCCTTAACCATTCTTGAGGGGATGTTCCCGTAGATATTCCAGACCTCCATTATCCACATTATCCGAATATTATGTAGATAGGATATTGAGAACATTTCTTAGAGTTCAGATCCAGATAGGAGTACTTTCTACTCCAACTCCTACTAGATCAGTGAGCTGAACTTTCTTGACTTCCCCCATGGTATCGCTTTCTCCCAATTCGACCCTTTGTTATGGAGTTCTCAGATCTGGGACCTCTGGATTTGTCATCATTGTATCCAAATGTGGGTCTGTTCTTCAACTTCAGTGACTTCCCTGAGTCGCCTGTCCCCAACCCCTTCAGAGCTGAAGCATTGGCGCTAGTTGGGGGTTGGGATCACCCCCGAAACTTTCTGACCCATCTCTTCCCCTCAGGGCTTCAGTGTTGGACATCTCCAGTCCAACTCCTTCCTCTGGTGGAGAGCTGGTGAGGTTGCAGGAGCGGACTTGTTCAGCAACTACTGGCTCCTTTGTTGTCAATCTTTCTTTGTTTTCCCCTAGATGTTCTGCCTTTGACATTGAGAAGGCTCTCTGCACAAAGAAGGGACATCCCTGCCTTCCTTAGATCAGACAGCTTTGGTTCTCCATTTTTCCATTGTGAGCCTCATCCATCCTTCCACTGGGACAGTCCCTCAGGACTCTTTCTCTTCTGATACTTTCCAGACCACCCCACTGAGGAAGTCCCTTGTAAGACAATGTGGAAAAGACACCTAGAGTCTCCTCAGGAATCTCTCATGGAGGACACCAATTTTGTTTGGGGGGTCCCCCACATCTCCCCTGATGATGTCTCCTTTGGAGACTTCCTAGAGCTCTTGAAACAAAAAGGTGATTGGTCCTTCAATGCCTCCTCCCAGGAGGAATCCGTGTTACTGGAGGCTTTCAAGTCTGGCCCGTCTACTTCTTGAGTGATGTCTCCAGCTGATTAACTCCTAGATCTAGTTTCTCACCAGGTGTGGAAGGAGCTGGATACTTAAGAACCGATCCCCAAAAGACCTAACAAGATTCTAGTCCACCCCAGGATAGGACACACTGAAACAAAGGAGTTCCAGTTGATGCCATGGTTGTTGCAGAAGCCACTAAGAAAGAAAGAATAGAGTAGAGTTCTTCTGTCCATCCTCCTAATAGGGAGTTGTAATGATTTTGATAAGCGGGTGTATGCTTCAGTGACCTGTGCTTTCTGGTCACCGAATTATCTGGCACATTTTACAAGATTGAAAAGAGATTTGACCAAAGAACTTTACAGATCTCTTTCAGGGTCCATGTCTGCTGAGAATCAGAATTGGATCTCCTCGCAACTGGCCATCCCACAGTCTATTTCTAATGCATCCATGAGGCTAATCTCCCATGCAGTGGAAGGTACCTCCCGGGTGGCAGGTTCAGGCTTAGCCATCAGGAGACATGCCTGGATGCAACTGTGATTTTGCAGAGACCTTTAAGTCTTTGTTCATCAGTGCTGCCTTTGATGAATCGTCCTTGTTTGGCCCCAAGGTAAAGGACATGCTCTCCAGATGTGAGCAAGGGGGAAAGACCTGTCTGCCATGTGTGTACGTTTTTCAACTCCTGAAAGACCTTTCTCCAGGAATCAACAGAATGCTAGAAAAATGTGCTTTTGCAAATCCCAATGTCCTTTTCAAGATTCTCGTGGGGATAGTTCCCCTGGAGGCAGAGGAGGGAACTCAAATGGAAGATCCTGTCCTCCCAGCAGAGGTGGCCTGCAGAACTAGGACTTCTGGGATTTTTTCTCTAATGAGCCCTACTAGCACTGCTAAAGGGAGGCCCAACTGTTTGTTTCCCTCTGGAGGCAGTCAGCAGATGCTTGTCTTTGCACCAGAGAGCTTGGCTATCTAAAACAAAAGATTTCTGGATGCAGAGAATTGTAACAAGATGCTATATTAAACAATTTTCCGTACCCCCCCCCCAAACAAAAATTAAAAGAATCCCTGATGTTCCACTCAGAGGGAAGTAGTGGTACCAGAAATAAAGAGGTTGCTAGAAAGAGTCCTCCAGGAGGTCCCCTCAAACCAGAGAGGGCCAGGAACCTATTCAAGAATCTTCTTGGTGCCAAAAAAGGTAAGGGACTTGAGACCATTTCTGAAGCTCAGAAAACTAAATAATTTACAATATTTAAGGTTTTGGAGGTTTACTGTCATAATCCAGAAGTGCACTCTGTTGAATGCTGCACCATCGAAGTACACTTTCAAAACGGCTAAACATCAAACGGACACATAACACACATCACCAAACATCAAATGGCACATGTAATCCAATGGCCACATTTCCATAACAGCAAATGTCTAACTGTTGATATTAACATGATTTGACAAGGGGTGAAAAGACATTTTATTTTCGGCATTACGGTTCAGTGACATGACCATTTGATGGAAGTCACTTCTAGTTTTTGATAGTAAACTGGTTTTGGATGGTCAGGATTCAGTCCATTTCGCCACTACTGCAAAAGAATGATTGAATGTGCTCAGTTGATCTTCATTTTTATGTGATAGTATACATCCTGAACAGGAGCTCCAAAAGATAATGAGCTTCTGGCTGGGAGCTAATCATTACCAGTTCAAAGCACTGCACTTGGTGCCCCCAGGATATTCACCAAGTGCATGGCAGTGGTAGTAGCTCACTTGAGACTGCTGGGGATTCGGAGTGTTCCCGTGCCTAAATGATTGGCTCCTAAATATCCCAACCATTCATTGACTTTTTCAGCCAAGGGACTACTTGCTCCAGTTGTGCATCCATCTGGGCATTGCAGTCAGTTACAACACATCACATCTCATGCTTACACAGAGTCTAGAGTTCATAGATGCTCATCTGGACACAGTCAGTCAGATAGCGCCTCTTCCTTCTGCTCAAATTCAGATACTGAGACCCCAGGTGAGGAAGGTAATACAAATACTTCTCTTCAGCACAACTAATTTTACAAATCTTGGGATTCATGACAGCTGCTATCAGCCTTGTTCCTTTGGTCTGGTTTTACATACAGATACTTCAGTGGACACTGTCATCTCATTGTCTCAATGGTCCATTCTTTTACATCCTTTATCAGCTCCAGTCAACATCACACAGGCATGCAAAATGTATCTCTTGTTGTATTCATTCGAATGAACTCTTGGAAGTTCACCTATTTGTTTTCCCCTTGCCCATGGCCACAGTCACCATGGATGCCTCCCAACTGGGGTGGGTGGATCATTTCTTGGGAAGGACTGTCCAAGGTATGTGGTCCCCCAAGAGGCCAAGACGCATATAAATGTCCTAGAAGTGAGCACCCTCCTAGAGTTGTAGTCCTTTCAAGATGCTCTCCCATCTGGGAAAGTTGACATTCAGATAGACAATACATCAGTGGTCTGGTACATCAACAAACAGGGAGGAACCCGGGTCTTATCCACTTTGTCGAGAAGCAATGAGTGTGGCAATGGATGATCTCTTCCGGTCACTTTCTAATAGCAATGCATTTTCCTGGGAAATCAGTGTGATTGCATGTCCATTCTGATGCCTCACAAGTGGTCTGTTAGTGTTGGCCCCATTAATGGAAATTTTGTCTACCACATCTCCCCTCAACAAGTGCAGAAGGTTTTTTGCTGTGATTCCTCCCAATGGGGGAGTCACCGAGAGATGCTGTAATCCATAATTGGCCCTCTGGTGTTCTTTATGCTTACCTACCATCACCTCTCATCCACAAATTCCTACAGAAAGCTTTCTGGTTGAAGAACACAGTTATTCTCATTTCCCCCTTTTGGCTTTGTCAGGTCATGTTCCCCTTTCTCTGGCCTCACCTTGTACATCCGCCCTAGATACTGGATCCAGCTCTAGACCTCCTGTCTCACCAGACAGGGATGACTCATCCAGACTTAACAGGCCTCAAACTGACCACGTGGTTTCTCCAATTCCATTGATTGCTAGACAATCCAAACTCTCCAGTCATTCATATCTTATTTTCTGAAAAAGCTATTACTAGAAAGATTTACAAACACAAATGGAAGAGATTTGCTTTCTGGGCCCTTAGCAAGGACCTGGATCCATTTTCAGCATCTGTACCATCTGTCCTTGAATTTTTTGGCTTCAATTTTCAATGAAGGTGCTAGTTTTTCAGCTGCTAAAGTTCAGTTAGCTGCCGTTTCTAATATCCACATGGGGAAAAATAATTCTACCTTAGCTTCTTCAAAACTATGTAAAATCTTTCTCAAATGATCCTTTTCACTTAGACCCCCATTAAAAGATCCTACTCCTCCTTGGGATTTACCCATTATGCTTCATGCATCAGCCAGAGCAGATCTAAATTTTTTGTCTCAGAAAACCATTTTTCTGACCACTGTCACATCAGCTAGACTAGTATCTGAATTCCAGGCTCTGCCTTTTAAACCCCCTTACCTGGTTTTACACAAAGACAGCGTGTCTTTACAGACCAACCTGTCCTTTTTGCCTAAGATAGCTTCTAAGTCCAGCATAACCTAGGTCATTAATCTGGCAGTTTTCTTTCTCAACTTCTCAAATAAAGGGGGTATGTGCTCCATTTGATGGATAAACATAGACAACTTTGCTTCTGTCTCCATAGAACCAGAAAACTGAACAGTTTGTTTTCTTCTCTCTTAACAGATTGGACAAACTCGCTTCCAGAGTAACATTGGCCAAATTTAACTGAATGAATCTCTTTTATCTATGGTCAAAAAAAAAAAAAAAAAACGTTTATCCTTGCCTAAGCTTCAACTTCCTGCCCACCTGCACTCATCCTTTATTTCTGGAAAGATATAAGAGGTTTTATTTACAGGAACTTCTGTTCCTTGTTTGAGGTCCAGCTTCCATTTCCCTTTTGCCTTTCTAAATTCTGTAATAGGTTGTTCCTTTACTTATAAAGGGCAGCAAACTTGATCTGAAGTATATTAGTTTGGTGGGCATTATGGGTAAAGGGAGGAGCTTGACAGTTTTGGTTCTGAAGATCTGCTAGAAGCTGCCAAGTTGGATCCAAGTCTCTGATCCAAACCCGTCAGTTAAGGAAGGATGAAAATGGATTACACAGATGGAACATTATGATAAGTGCATAACTTTTTGTTACCTTTGTATATAACTGTGGGTATTAAATATTTTGGATCTCTGGAATACAGTGGAAAGATAAGTGGATTAATTATTTTTGAGAGGATTGCCTCCAAAAAGATTTGTGCTTACTAACAAGAACCAATGAAAAAGGAGTGTGAGACTGTGGTGAAATGAAAATAAAAAGATAAGACTGGGAGCTTTTAGATTTAAGAACCCAACAGGAAAAGGGAGGAAGGCTTGGGGAAATTTAGTTCACAGCTAATTGGCATATAAATCCTGTGACTCATTGAGACATAGCTTTGTTCTATTCTAACCAGAATTTGTAATATATTAATGTACTGAATTAAAAGTAAACACTGCACTCAAAGTAGATATAATAAAGGAAGCAACATAGTTAAAATAACCAAGAAATGTATCTCTTCCACACAGCAGTCTTTGTGCGAGTATTGGCAGATATGTCGTACACAGAAGGACTCAAAAGACTCCAGCTATTCTATGTCTCATATCCCCTACTTGGAGGCGATCTTTGCTTGACTTAGAAAGCCATGTCTGACCCAGCTGTGTTAGAAATGCTACATCTAAAAAAATCCCAATCCCCCCCGCACCACACGCTCCAGAGACCTCAACCTCATTACCACAATCAACAGAACATGCTGGAGGGACAGGTTTCTCACCTAGAGACTGCCCATGCTCTGGATACCCTTCCCATACATGTCAAACAGAGCACCTCACTGTCCCTCTTCAAATCTTGATGAGTGGATAGGTAATAGAAAGTTCACCCTGGGGATCACTCCAGTGGCTGTACTTGATAGAGGCACTGGGAACTAACGTCAGGTGGTACGATGCCAGGGCACTTCTACAGGCTAGGCTTGTAAAGGCTCCAGGGCCATTAGCCTAGTACACACCTATGAACCTATATACCACCCATTGACTACTTATTACTAATCTGAAGTGCTGGGAAGGCAGTAATATGAATTGGTTTGAATATTGACTGGCAGCAATTATGCACAAAATTGAACAATTTTAACACATTTCAGACTGTTTTGAAAACCCTATTTACAAGCTGTAAACTCAACTGCTCCAAGGAGGAGAAATTGTCTCTACTTATGATGCAAACCAAGCAGTCTTCCAGCCCACTATCATTACAGCAACCTCACAAAGAATGTAGTCTGAGACGCCTGACTGATCCCCCTTGTGTGTACATATGAGTTATAAATCTTAATGAATGTAAATATTCAGGTGTGATCAGTGTCCTGTGCAAGTTTATGTAACTGAAAGTTTGTAGATGTTAATCACATAAAAATAGAAGCATACTTCCTTAAAAGGCAAAATATATAGTCTGCAACTTTATCTGAAACATTAGTCATATTGTCTTCATACTGAGTTAAACAAGTGAATGAATTCATTGCAGCAAGTATACACAAAACTGACTTCTCACTCTGCAGAGCTAGGGTAGTTTGCTAAAATCACAATCCAATTTAAGTCTCTGAAGCCCTTTTATATCCCCTACTCACAGCCAGCTGTGTTTTACAAGGCAAATTCAATCACACCTCTTATATATAGAAACTGGCCAGCAATTAATTAGAAAGCCCAATCCAAAAATAATGTGAAAGAGGCACCAAGGCCATGTTATGCCATCTGAGAAATAACTTTTACCCAATACTGAATTTTTTATACAGTTTATGATTGTTGTGTTATCTGCTGGCAAACCGTTATAAACGGAGCTTTGTGTTTCATAACATCAATTTTTTTTTTTTTTTTTAGCAATTTCAGTCCATCCACATTTTCAGTTTTGATATTGCTGCTTGCTGGCAATGCCTATCCAAGAGGCTTAAAAATCTTTTAGTGTTTAAAAACATTCTACTCTATTACATCTCTCACTCGGACATTATTTCAGATAGATAAATCTATGAATTCCAGATAAATGTGCATCAATTTGCAACAGTACGTCTCCCAGAAAGTCATTCCTTACTGTGTAAACAATACAGATGGTAAGATTCTGTAGTCAGCCTTTTTCATTACTTCTTACCAGTTCTAACTAACAATGATTTCATCATTTCTTATTTCCTAGATGTTCTACCCATATGCTCATGTCCTTAAATGAATCCAGAGTTTCAATCACTCTGTTCTTCATTAAATATTCACTGTTGAATCTATTCCTCCCATACCTATTAGTCTGAGTTTTTGATGTATTTATCAGCATATTGTTCTTCAGTACCCATATGGTCAGTTTAATCAAGTTCTTTTGTAGACATCCCCTATCCTTAACAGATGTAATAATTTTTCCATTTTTAACTTGGTGTGTATATAGACAGTTGAATATCTGAGAGGAAATAATAAATAAAAAAAGATGCCACCTATTTATACCCATTTGTTAACTGGTGTAAGACCACTTGGCACAATTGTTCCTTCTTATGGGCAACTCAGGCCACTCTCTTGTTAAGTGATTTGCTCAGAGTCATACAGTAGGCAAATGGATGTAGAAGTAATCAAACCTTGAACCCTAGGCACAGAATTTAACAGCTTAGGCTTTAGTCCTCCATGCTTTCAGAAGTGCTCCAGTGTTGCATATTGCAGAAAGTAAGCATGTTGCCCAATGGGAAAAAGAAGTTCATTGAGAAAACGAGGTATCTAAACAAATATAGATCCAAGACAGAACCCTGGAAGCTAGCACAAATGTTTCTTTGCTTCATCCTGTTTCCTGAATAAAGGACATGACTAAAGATCATGGGGCTGCCTTTGAATTTCTCTCTTTTTTTTATAACTGACAACTCCATGTCTACCTGGACATTTATTTATTTTTTTGTTCTTGTATACTGGCACTTGAATGCTTATTCTTCCCTCATCTGGGATATGCACGTCGCTCCATATACTAAGGAGCCCTCTGGAGACATTTCGCACCTAATTTGCACGATATCTTAATTGTATCTGCCTTGACCTCATCTGAGCTTGCTGCTTTCCCTGAATTCATTTTCCTTAGTGCTGTCCTTATTTCTTCAGGGGTGGGCTCCGCCTCTTTCACTCTAGGCTGGATTTGGGGCAGTACAACTTCTGTGGGGTTTCTTCATTCAGACACAGCTGGAAGTACTCATTTCTGCCTTTCATGTCCTATGGAATGGTGAGAATGTTGTTGGGCAACTGGACACCATGCAGCCTGTAGCCTTTTGACCAGGGGTGCATGGTTTTATGGTGGGCACACACTTGCCAAATGAGCCACATAGACCACTCCCACAGTTAGCATGGCCTTATGGTGCAGGTCAGAGTAGGCTGGGTCCTCAACCCATTCATTATCAGCAAATACCTATGCCCATTTTTGGTAGCATTAAACAATGTGACTAAATCACTTGGTGCCTGTTTTTAAAGACAGGCTCAGCTCTCGGTCCTTACATTACAAGGCTTGAAGGAGGTAGCTAGGGAGTCACCTGATTCTGAAGGAAAAGGGGAATCTGTATACTGGAACAAAGGGTTAGTGGACCCCTGAGGGGAGGGCTAGAGGGTGAGGTAATACGGCAGTTGGTAGTGCCCAGAGCCTACCCTCTGGCACTTTTAGCCATAGCCCATGACATTCCTTTCGCAGATTATATAGGCATAAAGCATACCAAGGCATGTATTATGCAGAACTTTTATTTGCCTGGGATTGCAAGGGATGTAACAGGGTGCTGCAGGACCTGTGAGCAGTGCCAAAAAGTAGGCAAGGCAGGAGACTAAGTCGAAGCTTCTTTGATGCCTTTGCCTGTTATTGAGGTGCCATTTTGGAGCTATAGATATTGTGGGACCTCTGAGTACCCAAAGTTCCACAAGGAAGAAGTATATCCTGGTGGTAGTAGTTTATACTACTAGATACCCTGAGGTGGTGGCTGTGTCCTCCATTGATGCAGAGAAGTTGGCAAACGCTTTTAGATATTTTCAGCAGTGTAGGTTTCCTGAGAGAAATACTGACAGAGGTATAAACTTCAAGTCAGACGTGCTAGTGTATATGTGGGAGCTCTGTGGGGTGAAGCACCTAAAGACCCCCACCACCACCCCAGACTAATGGTCTTGTGGAGAAGTTAAATTCTACACTAAAGACAATGCTACAGGCATTTGCAGACCAGTTTAAGAGTGAGTGGGGCAAATATTTGCCCCATTTGCCATTTGCATACAGAGAGGTACCACGGGAATCCACTGCTTTTTTCACCCTTTGAGTTGCTGTGTGGGCATAGGGTGAGGGGCCATTTAGATTTGATTCACGATGAGTGAGAGGGTGAGTGTGAATCCCACAGAGATTGTTGTGGCATATGTCCTAAACCTAAGTGCAAGGTTTAGAGAGCTCATGGGCTTGGCCCAGGAGAACTTGGCAGGAGCCCAACAGCAGAAAAAGGTCTGTTCTGACAGGAATGCTCGAGCCAGAGAGTATGCTGCGGAACAGTAGGTTATGGTGCTCATTCCTATCGCCCAATAAACTGCAGGCAGCTAGGGAGGGACCCCTTGAAGTGGTAAGGAAGGTCAGTGATTTTAACTACATGGTATGTCTGCTAGGCAGGATGCAGGGGCACAAATTCAACCATGTTAGCATGATGAAGCTTTATGTTAGGGAGGCCCTGGTGCTGAGTATTTGCAATGGATGGCAGGAGGAGTCTGAAGGGGATCTGGTGACTGATCTCCTCAGTGAGGCTCGGCTCAGACTAACACTACAGTAGAAGGGGTAGCAATGTCCTAGCAGCTGTCCCCTACCCAGATTTGAGAAATTTGAGCAGTATTACAGGAGTTTAGGAGCATGTTCACTGGGAAACCTTAGTGCACCCACCCAGTGCAGCACCATGTGGATACAGGACCCTAAAGGCCTATCATGCAGGCCCCTTTACAGGGTGTGGGTCAGACAAGACAGTGTAGGAGGAGATGCAGGAAATGTTGGAACTGGGGGGTAATCCAGGAGTCCAACAGTCCCTGGGCCTCCCCAGTGGTGCTAGTACCAAAGAAAGATGGCAACACCAGGTTCTGTGTGGAGTACAGAAAACTCTATAGTCACCACAGAGTCAGATGTTTACCCTATGCCCAGAACAGATGAAGTCTTAGAGCAGCTGGGTGGGGCTACATATCTGACCAAAGGCTACTGGCAGGTGACCTTGTCTCCCATTTGAATGAAAAATGCCCCAGCAACCTTCCAGAGGCTGGTAGATCATATCCTAGCATGAACAGGAGATTATGCCCTTGCCAAGAATGGCTGTAGCTATATCATCCAGGTATGCAAGAGCACCTACAGCATGTCAGAGAGGTCCTGGGTAGACTGCAAAGGGTAGGGTTGACCATTAAGCCCAGTAAGTGTCAGTTGGGTATGGCAGAGGTCTCTTACCTGGGATATGGAGTGGGGAGTGGTAAGATCAGGCCAGAACCTGCGAAAGTGGAAGCTATTCAGGCTTGGCCTTCCACTTTTACCAAAAACAGGTGAGGGCATTCTTGGCAACAGCGGGGTATTGTAGAAAGTTTGTTCCTAATTATAGTACAATAGCTGCTCCCCTCACAGACCTGGCGAGGAAAAACAGACCAGATAAGGTAGTATGGAACCTAGCATGTGAGCAGGCATTCCAAAAGCTTAAACAGGCTTTGGGAGGACCTCTTGTATTAGCCAGTCCAGATTACAGCAAAGAATTTGTTCTGTAGGTGAATGCTTTGAACCATGGGGTGGGGCAGTACTCAACCAGGTTTCCACAGAGGAAGAAGAGCACCCAGTTGTATAGCTCAGCTGTAGACTCCATCGCAGGATGGAATGTTATGCAGCTGTAGAAAAAGAATGTCCAGCCATAGTATAGCCATTGCAGAAACTTCAGCCGTATCTTAAGGAAGGAAATTCACAGTGGTTACAGAGCACAATCTCTTAACATGGCTGCATTGAGCCAGTCAGCAAAATGCCAAGTTAAGGTGGAGCCTAGGGTCACTTTGAATAGCTAGCTCAAGTCTTCAAGGGTGGGGGGGGGTGTTTGATGATATGAGGTAGTGCCAGCTATGCCAGGAGGAGTAGGACAGTGGATGTATAACATATGTCAGCATAGCTAGCTGGAGTTTTGTAAATAATGTCATTTGTATTTGAAACTGATCTGTACAGGTGCTTGTGTTAAAAATGTATTTAAGTTTGTGTTATATTAAAAAAAATGTACCAAGAGTGGATCCTGCTGGACAGGAAAGAAATATACTTGTACGTCAAAGTGTATTGCAACTGCTGAAATTAATATATTGCAACAGAGGATACTGGAAGAGAAGAGGACTTTGAAAAATTACCTGAAATTAAATTACTTTGTATAAGACATAACAATTGTATCTCACAGGTCTGAATCCAGCCAGAAAAGTAACATCTGTGAAAACAAGGACAAGGAATCCTGCTGCATTGTCCTTAGTGGTGAACTAATTGCTTCCCTGGAAGGGTGGAAGTGTTGAAATGGTTTTATAGTTCCCAGATACTGTAACACATCTCGGCAAAGCTCTTTGTGTATTGTGACATATATGTGGAAGATCCTGGCTCAGCTTCTAGTAAATGAGGTAGTGTGGGAACCAGAGTCAGGTGACCAGATGTGGTAACATTCTGTAATCCAGCACTGAAATGATGCTTTAACACTAGATGAGATGTGGATATCCCAGCACTGCTAACCAATATGTGACAACTCTCTGCCTCTGAGCCAGTAATCAAGGAACCTCAATCCTCACAAATGGCACCTGTGGGGAACTTTCACTAGGAGGATTACAAGTACACACCCAGTATTTCCAGATGTAGGTCTCTGCATCAAGTACAGTCAAGCGCAATTTCCCTTAAGACCACACAGAGAACACAGTCAGTACTGGACTGCTGTTCTCTCTTTTTCCAGATCCACAGTAAGACCCCCGCACTGGCACAGCTGTAGAGTTGAGTCCTTAGCTAAGGTTCCAAGCTAAGTCCTAAAACACTCTGTTTGTCTCTCTCTCTCTCTCTCTCTCTCTCTCTCTCTCTCGCTGTCCAACCAGTGCTTTGTGTCCCTTGCCCAAGTAGGTGACACACACTCTGAGATTTCTCACTCACACACACACACACACACACACACACACACACACACACACACACCTGGGAAAGGCTGGCACAGGATTAATATCTATGCCCTCTTGTGCCCAGACAGTAAGGTAGTACCACTGCCACCAGAACCCCTCGCCAACTACTTTAAGACCCATAACAAAGGATGTCCAATTTTACTGAGTGAAATTAATATTAATACAATGGTAATTTGACCGTGAGCAAGGCTGTTAGGAGTGGCCCACACAATGTCACCAAATAAATATGCAGATACTTTGAAAACTTAAATATCTCTGCAAAGATCAGCCACAATGAAAGGTTCAAATATATTTAATAATAAATAAAAAAAAATAACAAGACGATACTACATATCAATTCACAGTGACATCAGAGTTCGAAATCACAGGAAATATTTAAAATAACATTGCAGGACAGACTCGGATAAATCAAGAAAAATTATATCTAAACTAAGCTTCCTTATATTCCTGACTGAATGTAAGAGAATCAATAGTCCCTCCTTTCTTAATAGAGCAAGGCAAATTATGTGGTGAATGTCCTTCTTGTTGTCAGGCCCAAGACACAGAATGCAGAATGGTCGGTCTCACCAAGAGTCTTCTCAAAATAATATCTAAAATATTGCATCTGGGATAGCTTTCAGAATGACATCATTTCTGGTTCTCTGACTTCTAGTTTCTCATCTAACCCCCATAGCTGGAAGCTGGCAGGATTTAGCACCTACCTGTAAAAATACACACACACAGGCTTTTGGTCAGGTCTGTGGCAGGTGCTGGAAGTCATAAAAGAATTTCATACCTCCATGCTTCCAGAATAGTAATTAATTTACCCCAATGGCAATTCAGAACGCTTCCTAGTACAGACTTTGTGTCTCTGGCTGCATTGAAACCTATGAGATAGCATCTTTATGGCCTAGCCTGTAAAGTGATTTAATTTTATATATATTTTAAAATTTGATGGACTGAGGTTAACCTCCCATTTTCCTGATTCCTCTGTTAAAAGATCTAAATTTAAACTGTTACAAAAGTGCATGTATATTTCTTTTCTCTTCTAGCTGAGCACACTGTGGATACATTTCAAACACAAACACTTTTCAAATAACATTTTCAACATAAATGTCTGTACAAACCAGTTTAATATACACATGATATATAGTTCTAATACACTTGTAACATAAGCATCTTCTATAAATTAGTTTGACAAATGGCATATACTTATTTACAAAGTTCCAACTAGCTGTGCTGGCAGTACCTTCTGTCATCACACTAGATGAGACAGAAGCCTCAGGGCAGCCTGTTTGTGAAACCTGACAAGAAAAAACACTCGCCCACATCATCTTGCCTTGCTCTATTAAATAAGTAGGAAACCGTAATTCTTTAGATCAGTCAGGAAATATACTGAGATTAGTTAAGTTTTGTTTTTCTGTTTCTGTGTGAATCTTTCCATCTGTGCTATTTTTAATGTTTCTTGTGATTGAAACTCTGTTGTTTTATTGTAAATAGATATTCAGTATGTTTCGTGTTTGTCTTTATTATTAAATATATCTCACTCTTTCATTGTGGCTGGACTTTTAGAAAATAGTTTAACCCTTGAGAGGAACTGCATTTATTTGGTGGCACTGTGGGCATCATGCTGCTGAATGTCTTGCACTTGGAAACAATAAGTATAAGTATTCATTTTACTAAGAGTAACTGGGTACCCTGGTAAGTGCCTTAAAGTAGCTGGCTGGTGGCAGTGAGTCTACCTTATAGTCTGGTTGGAGGTGACAGAGCTAGTACATCTGTGCCAGCTTTTCCAAGTTTGTGTGTGTGTGTGTGTGTGTGTGTGTGTGTGTGTGTGTGTGTGTGTGTGTGTGTGTGTGTGTGTGTGTGTGAAGATCATATCCAAGTGTGTGTCTCAGCTACTTGGAACAGGGACACGTCACTGGTTTCTGCAGAGAGAAAGGTGAAGTCTCATTTGGGGCCTGGAGGAAGAAGTCCAGCCCCAGGACTGAGTGTGTCCCCTGTGTGCTGTTAAGGGAAATTGTGCTTGGTGCAGAGAGCTGCATCTGAAATTATTTTTTTCTAAGTGAACATCCCCCACGAGTGTCAGTGGAGAGGATTGAGGCTTCTTGACTACTGACCTAGAGGAGGAACATCGCACAGGGCAAACTTCAGACATTCAGATCTTCTGTGGAGGCAAAGTATTACCAAACTTTTGTCCCTGGTTTATGCAAGAAAAGCAAAATGTGCACTTAGTATGGTTTACTTGCTTTAATAAATGAATAAAAGAATATAACATGGGAAATAAGAGTTCTATATCAGCACACTAGCATATTTCCCTCATTAACTTTACTTGAGACCATCCCTTAATAGTTGTGCATTTATTTCTACTTAGCTTGTTATTCAACAGCCAGTATGCATCGAAAGCTTTGTCTTTGGTGTTGCAAGTGGAGTGCATGCTATTTGGTCTGTTTGTTTAGGTTCCAGGAAGCATTGCATGGAGCTGGTGTAATGAGTGAGAGAGAGATAATCACTGTGCTTCACAAATCTGCTAATTACCTACGAAACAAGACATTTTTATTTAGTTTATTGAAGTCCTTTGGTTAGTTTAAATAAAAGACCTTTCAGGTTCCGATAAGATTTCCAATCTAGAATAGCTTTTCTGGTCTCTCTCTTCAGTGGCCATCTGATTGTGTGATCATTGGTTTATACTTGGGGGAAGACTGGCTGTTTTCTGGTCTCTCTCTTCAGTGGCCATCTGATTGTGTGATCATTGGTTTATACTTGGGGGAAGACTGGCTGTTATTATGTTTTATATTAATTATAGTTGTTCAGATAAACATGTATCAGAATTTTCTGGATTTTTATATTACTATGGCTGCTGCCTTTTCTTTTGTTAGACTCCAACCGGAAATGATGCATGGCAATGAGTAGTGATAATAAAACCCACTACCTTCAAGTCCAAGTTGGTAATACATCTCAAAACTCTGTGCATTGTAACTACTCAATACATGTTAAAGTATAGTCTTATGTGATAGTCTGACAGACACAATGCAGTGAAGTCTGTATTCCCTAATGTGCAGCAAAATTAAATTAATTGACTGTGCAGTGCTGCCACTTGTAGAATAATTGACTGTGCAATGCTGCCACTTGTAGACAGACAAGTATTCTTTTTTATGCAGAGCATCAAGCCTCCCTTCCATCCCAACTATGAGGGAATTGTCCCCTAGAATCCATGACTTAAGCAGTTTTGAGGCTGTAAATTCACAGGGATGGGGAGAATGGCCATAGTTCCTCTTCCTTGAGGTTTTGCTTTCATCGGTTTTAATTAATTTAATAAATTGATTAATTGAAATGGAGAAGTTTCTTCCAAGCAGAATCTGTTTTTATAATGCGTCTCTGGTGAAGAGCTCATAAAGTTATGGCGATAACTACAGGATTTACAAATAGGCAAAATATAGAAAATAACATGCAACAATATACAGTGCTATAAAGTACAAAATCAAAGCTCTTGAGTGTGGCACTCAAAAGTGTGTTCAGTCACCATTGTAGGAGCAGTATACAGAGCAAAAACGAGTAATCTGGGTACAGTATACAGAGGTGTCAAAATGAGAAGGTTGATGCTAGAAGAGGCAGAAGTATCATGGTTGCCAGAGTTAATGTCTGTAGATTTTTTTATTGCAGTAGATAATAACCCCATTGTAGTAGTGAAGAAATGGAAAAAGACTGCAGTAATGAGTAGAATCTTAAGAAAATCAGATTTAAGGATTGAGGTTGGCTAGTCCACAGTTTAGTGGCTGTGACTTAAAAGGCATTTTCACCAAAATCCTTTTATATGGACTGAGTGGCTGTAAGACCAAGATTAGCAGCTGGAGTTGACTTGAAGGGCTATAGTACTCAGTCAGTGATGGCAAGGCAGCAGCTGCTGTGTTACAAAACAGAGTGGGCAAGCATGAGCCGAATCATGCATAGATAATGGGGAAAATTCCAACCAGTGATGAACCTTCGGAGAAGTAGTGGAAACACGGCTAGCAACAAACCTTGCACCTGTGCTGTACCATCGTTCAAGAGCAGAAAACTGTACTGTGATGCATGTACAGTGGATATAAAAGGTTTACACATCCCTGTTATAATGCCATTGTTTATGATAAAAAAAAAAATGAGACCACAATAAATAATTTCAAAACTTTTCCCACATTTAATGTGACCTATAACCTCTACAATTCAATTGAAAAGCAAACAAATCTGTTGGGGGGGGGGGGGATATAAAAAAAAAATGTACAATATGCTGGTTGCCTAAGGGCACACACCCTTAAACTAATACTTTGTTGAAGTACATTTTGATTTAATTGCAGCATTCCGTCTTCTTGGGTGCACACCTGCCATCAATTAAAAAGACTGATTAACCCCAAATAAACTTCAGCTGTCTTGGTAGATTTTTCCTGACATTTATTCAGTTGCCTACTACAGCAAAAGCCATGGTTCGCAGAGAGCTTACAAAGCATCAAAGGGATCTCATTGTTGAAGGGTGTCGGTCAGGAGAAGGGTATAAACAAATTTCCACAACATTGGCTATACCATGGAATACATCCAATCAGAAACCCACAGGCTAAGGTAACAGTAGCAGTGTTGAATAGTTCACAGTGTTAAAAAGACGAAAATGTATTCTGTAAGTGCTTTCACAATACATCAGTATTGCTTCATCAGACATGTAAAAGGAATTAAGCATCCATTAAATATACTCAAGTCAAAATTCAAACAAGCCAATGAGAGAACATTTTCCATGAAAATAAACCAACCTCCTTTTTTCTGTATATTACATATCTTAAAGCTACAATTCATATATAAAAAATGGTACTTGCATATTATCGCAACCACCAGGTTGTAAACGACTCGTTCTGCAGTTGTGCATGGTTGGGATGTTTGGTGATTGCCCCATAATATTAGAAACGGACTTTGTTTATTTGCAATAATAGAGACCGACTTTGTAATATATAGCATGAAACAGAAGCATTGTTACTAGATCTAATTGTTAAATAACTCTGGCAGCACATTTGACAAAAACAGATCGCCTCCTGTTAATGAGGGCAACTTCAAGAGGAGAGGCACTTCTTTTCTAAATAATGCGTTGAAATCGTATTGCATTGCATTACTTTGTTTAAAACATGTGTTAGGCACAATCCTGCATTGGAGTGACTGAAACTTTTGTTTTGTTTATGGAATCTTTTGGGTTTGTTTGTTTAGTCGCCTAAATGACATTTCACAGTGATATTGCAATGTTAAGTTGTCAATCTCGCCTTCATTCTTGCTGGATGGGTTCGGAGCCGATCCTCGGCTCTGACTCGGCACTTGCTTTAGCTCGAGAACTCCTTTTACCAGCTCGAGGCAACCCTATATCCCATGATGCAAGGCGGAACTACCTCAGATCTCGTTTGCCGCTTAGCGAAAGAGGTCTCCTTTGCCAGCTGAGGTAAGTTTTTTCTTGTTAAAAAAGAAAAAGTTCAGTTAGGGGTTTATTTTTTCCCTTTAGTGTTAGATAGCCTGTACTTAGTTACAGCCCACCCTATTCCCTTCCTTTTAAACTTTTATAAATAGTTTTTCAGTTTAAAGTTTTAGTCAGGCCTAGTTCTCCAAGTTATTCCCTTCCTGTGTGTCTGTGGAAGGGATTAATTGGTGTGTTTGTTGGGACTGTTTGTGTTTCCCTTCTAGGATGTCAAAAGAAGGCAAGGTCTCAGGCTTCAAGAAGTGTGACCAGTGCTGTCAGAAAATGTCTCTGACAGACGGTCACACTTCTTGTGTTTATTGCCTGGGGCCTTTGCACCTGCAGGACTCCTGTGTGTTGTGTCATGCTTTTAGCCAGAGAGTCCTGCAGGAAAGGAGGAACAAATTAATCCTCCGAGGTTTACTTAAACCTGAAGGTTCTCCTCCTAAGTCAGTGGCAGGAAAACCTCATAAGCCACCGAAGGTTCAGGCTACAGTGTCCAAGCCTCCTCCGGTGGCTCCGGCTCCGTCGGGCTCCGGCTGGAGTCGATACTTCTTCTGTTAGAGTAGTGGGTTCGGTGCCGACCGGCCCGATACCCTGACTACTGTGGCCTTGTCGGCTCGGCTGGAGCCGACATTTTATCCAGCATCGGGCGAGATATCCTCGGCTCCATCTGGGTTCAAGGGACTTCGGCTCCGATGGCTTCGACCCGTAAGAGATCCCGGTCCCCTTCGATACTAAGTATTCACTCGGCTCCGGGGTCTCCTCTTTTGTCGGAACGGAGCCATCGAGCCGATCTTGAGATCTTCCAGGCTGTCTGACCACGATTTGGAGAGGGTGGTAAGCAGGCTGTTGAAGTCTCAGGCACTGGCCCAAATGCTCCATAGCCCGTCTCAACAGACTTGGCTATAGCCCGATTCTTGAGATTCCTCCTCCGACTCCACACCAGAGTTCGGAGCCGGAGCTTCTTGGGACAGCGACTGTTTCGATGCCGGAGCCGATATATCCTTCGGCTCCGATCTCCACCTTGAGACCTTCCTTGGAGGGGTCCGGTCGTCGGGTTTCCACTGTCGGCTCCGAGGGGGCTAGTGGCATCGGACGCTTGTCCGACCCCGCTCTCCCTCTCGGGGCTTCGGCTTTGGTAAGCTCGGCGCCGACATCGGCCTCGGAGCCGACCATTCCTGTTTCTTCAGAGCGGGTGTGTTCCGGTCTCCCGGGGAGAGGAGCCTTTGAGGTGATGAGGAGTGTCCTGGCCTCTGAGCCTGGTCAACGGTCTATCCCTCTAGCTCCTCCCTCATCAGTGCCTGCAGATGCCTCTTGCCAACCTCTTGCTCTCAGGCCCAGGGATCCATCGCCCCAGGTTTCCCCACTGGGAATTTCCTCCTCTTCCGAGGTTTCTCCTGATCCTGCAGGGGAACCCCTCGGAAGAGGGCGTGTAAGAGGAAACACACAGACTCCCCTGAGTCTACTACATCTGATACCGACTTAGATGAGTCGGAGGGTTCCCCACGGTCCCCCTCTGAGGATGTCTCCTTTTCAGACATCCTTGAGCTCCTCAAACAGAGGGGAATTGGCCCTCCATTGACCCCTCCGAGGATGAGTCGGTATACCTGGAGGCTTTCCCTCCACCTCCTGGGTGTCTCCGCCTTCGACCCACTCATGCAGGTAGTGGCTCGAAGGCGTGGGCGGCTCCAGATTCTGTAGAACCTGTCCCCAGGAGACAATCCAAGTTCATCATGGCCCCTTCGGATAAACAGTTTCTGTCCAAAGGTGTCTCTGTGGATGCTATGGTGGTGGCGGCCACTAAGAAGGAACTGGTGGATCCTTCAGTACCTGTCCATCCTCCTAATAAGGATTCTAGGACCATGGACAGGTATGGAAAGCGGATGTTTTCTTCAGCGACCTTTGCTATCGTTAAGCTGAATTACCTTTGTCACTTCACCAGGCTTCAACGAGATATTCTCAAGGAACTGGGAGAAGTTGTCCAGGATCCTTCTGCTGCTGGGGCTCAGGAAAGATGGCCTCACAGCTTGCTATCCTGAATTCCATATCTAACTCCTCCATGCGGCTCATATCTTATGCGGCCGATGGAGCGAGCAGGGCCGCAGGCACAGGGGTTGCTCTTAGACGCCAAGCCTGGATGCGGCTGTGTAATTTTGCAGACCCCTTTAAGGCGTCCTTCACCAACACCCCTTTGACGGTTCGGCTTTGTTCGGACCTCAGGTGAAGGATACTTTGACCAGATGTGAGCAGGACGGTAAAACTCTTTCTGCCGTTTGAGTCCAGTTTTCCACTCCTTCTAGACCATATCCCAAGGGTCAGAAGGGGGGGAAGATGTGGTTCCGTAAAGCCCAAGGAGCTACACGGACACACGTGGTCAGTTTACCCCAGAGGCAGAGGGTGTAACAATAATAGACGCCGCCCTAGAGGCAGGGGTCCTCAGAACCAGGGCAACAGGGAGTCTCTTCCTGAGAAGCCCTTTCAGCATCCCTGAGGTGTTGCCCGACTGTCCACCTTTGGAGGCAGTCGGGGAAGAATTTCGCTGTACCCAGTAGCCTGGCAATCCCTATCCCAAGAGAAGTGGGTACAGTCGATCATATCCGAGGGTTACAAAATTCCCTTGAAGGTTTCCCATACCTCTACAATCCCTTCCAGACATCTCACCCGGTCAAAGGGATTTGGCAAGACAGGAAGTTTCAAAACTCCTGGAAAAAGAGCCATCCAGACAGTGCCGGCAGACCAAGTAGGATCCGGCTTCTACTCAAGATTCTTTTGGTCCCCAAAGGACGGGAGATTGGAGACCAATACTAGACCTAAGCAGACTAAACAAGTCTGTCAAAAGGCAAGATTCGGATGGTCACGCTGCAATCCATTCTGCCCTTTCTGGGCAAGGACAACTGGATGTGCTCTATAGACCTTCAAGATGCGTACTATCACATAAAGATTCACAGACGCTCCAGAAGGTTTCTCCGCTTTCGCCTGGGAGCCAGTCATTACCAATTCAGAGCACTGCCCTTTGGCCTCACTTCAGCCCCAGAGTGTTCACCAAATGCATGGCAGTGGTCACAGCTCACCTGAGACGTCGAGGATTCCAGGTGTTTCCTTATTTGGACGACTGGCTCCTCTCCGCCACCTCCAAGCATCAGCTTCTTCGGTCCAGAGACTACACCCTACAGCTTTGCAAGAGGCTAGGAATTTCGGTAAATTTCGAAAAATCCTCTCTGCTGCCTTGCCAATCTATCACCTTTATAGGCACAGAGTTAAATACCGTCAAAATGTTAGCCAGGCTAACAGATCAAAGGATTCTGGACATCCAGAAATTTGTTCAGCTTCTGTTACTAAGCAACAAGATCAAAGCCAGGTTTGTCTTGAAAGTTCTAGGCCTAATGGCTGCGGCCATTGTTCTTCTTCCACTGGCTCGCTTCCACATGCGTCTCCTGCAGTGGATGTTATTCACGCAGCCACGATCTGCCCATGAGACACGAAATCTTGGTAACACAGTCGTGCAGGGCTCATCTACGATGGTGGATATCTTCCCCTCTTCTTCATCAGGGCTGACCCTTTGTTCCCCCTCCTCCAGTTGCCACAGTCACCACGGATGCCTCTCTGATTGGGTGGGGGGGGGCATTATCAGGGCAGGATGGTCCACGGGACGTGGCAACCCATAGAATACCACCTGCACATAAATGTCCTGGAGATGAGAGCAGTGCTTTTAACGTTGCAAGCCCTCGACGACTTTCTTCCCACGGGGACTATTGCAGTACAGACTGACAACATGTCCGTGGTCTGGTACATCAACAAACAGGGCGGAACCAGGTCCTATCCCTTATGTCGAGAAGCTCTCAGACTTTGGCAATGGGCGATCTCTTCTCAGCAGTTTCTGATAGCAACGCACATCCCGGCAGGTCCAAACTATTGGCGGACAGGCTAAGCAGAGCTATTCTGATGCCCCACGAGTGGTCTCACAATCAATCTGTAGTGGATCAGATTTTTCTGAAGTGGGGCACCCTTGCTGCGATCTTTTCGCTACCCTCAAAACAGCAAGTGCCCAGATTACTTCACACTTTTTCCCCTTCCAGGCCATCCCTTGAGAGACTCTCTAACCCAGGATTGGCCTCGGGACTTCTTTATGCTTTTCCTCCCTTTCCATTGATTCCACAAGTCATTCAGAAAGCCACCGTTTGAGAGCCAAATTGATCCTCATTGCTCCATATTGGCCTCGACAAATTTGGTTTCCGTCTCTACATCATCATCTTCTGGTGCAGCCCTGGCATCTGGACCCAGTTCGGATCTTTTGATCCACCAGTCGGGTCAGCAGCACCGGGCCATTCATTCTCTCAACCTCACTGCTTGGTTGCTCCACTTCCTTCCCTAGCCAGGCTACCAATGATTTCTGACTCAGTCAGAGACATTTTAGTGTCTTCTTTAAAGTCGTCCACTAGAACTATTTATGCTAGCAAGTGGCGAGCTTTTTCGATTTGGGCAAACGCCAGAAATATTGATCCTTTTACCGCTCCTGTACATGCTGTTTTGGATCTCCTGGCGGAGGTTTATCATTCAGGATCTTCGTCATCTACAGTCAAAGTACAACTGGCTGCTATTTCCAAGTATCATGTTGGCTTGCATGACAATAACATCATGTCTCATAGGTTATGCAAGGCCTTTTTAAGAGGAGTTTTTCTCCTAAAACCGCCTGTGAAACATCCTTCTCCGCAATGGGATCTGAACTTAATGTTGGCATCCCTAATTCTACCTCCTTTCGAACCGTCTGCTACGTGTTCTTTAAAGTTATTGACGTGGAAAACTATATTTTTGCTGGCTGTTACTTCTGCAAGGAGAGTTTCTGAGATTCAGGCCCTCTGTATTCGTTCTCCTTATCTGGTTTTTCATAAGAATAGGGTTTCGCTTAGAACTAATCCTTCCTTGGATTAGTTCTATCTCAAACCAATATTAACCAATCTATTGATCTACCAGTTTTCTTTCCTAACTATTCTGACAGAGCTGAACAGAAGCTGCATTTTTTGGATGTTCATCGTCAGCTCAGGTACTACTTGCATAGGACTAAACAAATTAGAAAATCAGACCAATTGTTTGTCTCCTATGCAGAAAACAGGTTAGGTCTTCCAGTTTCTAAAGTGACCTTATCTAGATGGTTGACTTCCACCATTTCCTATGTGTACTCTCTAAGGGGCAAACAACTATCTTCTAAGCCAAAAGCACATTTGACCAGGAGTCTATCCACTTCTATAGCCTTTCAGGATAGACTTCCCATTGACACTATTTGTGCAGCAGCTACTTGGGCCACGCCTCATACCTTTGTGTCTCATTACAAGTTGGATTTGGCCTCCAGAGATGGGGCCAGTTTTGGTTCCACAGTTCTCAAGAGTCTGTTCCATTGAGCCACCCGGGATACAGGTGCTAGGGACGCGGTCCCATCCAGCAAGAATGAAGGCGAGATTGACAACTTAACATTTAGAAGTTATGTACCTACCATAACGTTCCATGTTAGTTGTCTTCTCTCGCCTTCTTTCTTGCGTCCCTCCCTCCTTCCCCCTGGCCTGGACAGATCTTGGAGAGTTCCTTTTAGATTGCTTCCTCTGGAGTATTGTTATGAGGACTTCTTTTAGGAACCATGGTTCCTAATTATGTTAGGATAGTCTTTAGCATGTTAGGATAGTCTTCAGCAGGGTCAGTTAGCTGCCAAACGAGATCTGAGGTAGTTCCGCCTTGCATCATGGGATATAGGGTTGCCTCGAGCTGGTAAAAGGAGTTCTCGAGCTAAAGCAAGTGCCGAGTCGGAGCCGAGGATCGGCTCCGAACCCATCCAGCAAGAAAGAAGGCGAGAGAAGACAACTAACATGGAACGTTATGGTAGGTACATAACTTCTAATTCACAAACATCTGTTTTATGTCTGTGCTGATTGTTTCAAGAGTATGTGGCTCTTTTGCAGTCTACATACATTGGATGGTGTGACTGCTTATGCTTGAGTATTATGCTATACTGTAGTCTTACAAGTGAGCATGCATGAACAGACGTTGGTGAGCGAAAACCGATCACGACTGTTTGTATTACTCCTTCACACAAATTCACAACTTCCCTATTTTAAAGTGCTGCCAGTAGACAATTTAGGTGTGAGGGGCATTTAAAACATAGTGTGTACCTAATTACGATGAATGTTCCTAAATGTGATTATTAAAAACTCAAATGTTCCTCAAGTTCCATGTTAAAAATGTCTGTCACGTGTTCAGTGTGTTAGGCATTTTTAAATGGACATCCATGGTAAATAGTACTGAAACATTGGAAGGGGGGAATCAGTTGCAAACCATTGACATCCAGCTCACACCATACTGCTATAGCAGTTTTACTTAAACTCATGCTGTCTACCCATCCCGACCATGCACAGCTGTAGAATTAGTTGTTTAGAACCTGGTGGTTGCGATAATACGCAAGTACCTAAAATATATACAACATATTTAAATATTTAAAATAAAACAACATAAAAATATTTAATAAATATATAACTTTGTATAAAAATACAAAGAGTATATTCTAATATCTATTTAATGCGCCAGGATTTAAGAATTCGTTTAAGGGGAACTGAGTTATTAAGACCCAGTCCCCTATGGGCACCAAGTCTCAATATCCATTCCAATTCAGCGCATTCAGTTTGATTAAGATGGTCACCAAGTCTTTCACATGTATATTGTATATGTAATACTTGAAAAACAAAAGTATGTTCTGCACCCATCAGCATTGTATGCTTGGCTAGGGCACTATAATCTAGCCCTTTCTTTGTACAGTATAAATGATCCCTTAAATCAGTTCCCCTTAAACCAATTCTTAAATCCAGGCTCATTAAATAGATATTAGAATATACTCTTTGTATTTTTATACATTGTTATATATTTATTAAAAACATTTTATTTTAAATATTTAAATATGTTGTATATTTTTTATATATGAATTGTAGCTTTAAGATATGTAATTTATAGAAAAAAGGGGGTTGGTTTATTTTCATGGAAAATGTTCTCTCATTGGCTTGTTTGAATTTTGACTGAGTATATTTAATGGCTGCTTTAATTCCTTTTACATATCTGATGAAGCAATACTGATGTATTGTGAAAGCGCTTACAGAATAAATGTTCGTCTTTTTAACACTGTGAACTATTCAATACTGCTGTTGTAACCTTAGCCTGTGGGTTTCTGATTGGATTTATTCTTTGGGTCCTGCTTACTGCAAGGGAAGTTTTTTTTTAATTTACTTAAATAGCGGGTATGGCTGAAGGTAACAGTAACTACGTGCAACATTGATATTATGAACAAAGATATGGACAATCGTCTTACAAGTATCTTGACTGAGTATCACAACCCTTCACTCAATTTTGAACATTTGACTGCTGGTTATGAACATAATATACATTAATTGAAAAGAGCCTTAGAAAATGACATGTATAAAGTCAAGCGTTTACAATGTCAACGCTATCATTTAGAAGCATGTTTGGATAAAAATGTAATACCGAGAGGACTCAGTGTGCTTAACATGCCTACTTACAGCAATGTTTATCCTGCACTTTTAACAGCATGGCAGAAAATAAATCTCGATACCAGCAAAGCGTACCTAAAATTACTCATTGATTTTTTTTTTTTCTTCATCCCATTGAATTGGAACTCGCTAATAATATACGTAAGCAACAACATGAATTAATTGCAATCAATGGTGAAGAGAGTACTGAGTTTATATATCAATGAGCTTATTGATAAAGTGCTTGGGTACGAAGTTAAACTGCTTGAACAAAAGAAGAAAAAATTAAACAGAGCTATATTAGACTTTAAAAATCAGCATGTCTTTACTTGGTCCAGGGCGATGGAACAGGGGGATTGCCGTCGGACCAATCCGGAGACTAATTCTACACGACTAACCAATGGCATACTAGATGGTACTCGCACAATCAATCCGCAGATGAGGGAATACACTTTATTACGTCCTGAAAAGGAAAATACAATGATGAGTCAACATCTGTGTATGACTGAGAACACCAATCAGAAACCGAATGATGAAGCGGAATCCAATGGAAAAAATGAAGAACAAATGACGTCCCCAGAAGCTTTAAATTCCACATATTCTACTCCAATGGAAGCTTTGCCTGTAACAGTGATGGAGGAGGGAAGTTAGCGACAATTGCCAGTATAGCTGTGAGATGCAAAATTAATTTAGAGCCCAGAGAACAGGTTTTTCCTGTGTTCCCTTTACCAATTCGAACTGGCAGAAGGAGATCGTTCGAACAAGAAACTCAGAAAGGGAGCTTGAAAAGGAAGGAAGCACCGTCAACTCTCCAGTCGCAGACATTGAAAAAATTTGGGGATTTGGACAGGAGGACTAGTCTGGAATATTTCAGACTATATTTTGAACCAAGCTGAGTTATCGTTACTCAATAAAGGTTTGAACTTTATACCTTCCACGGTTATTGATAATAGTGAATTGCTCATATGTATTCGCTTATTTGCATGTAATGTAGCACTTAAACTGCAGTTTGGGATTTCTGATCAAGTTAATGTAATTACTAAACAGTATAAAAGGAGAAGTACATTTGTACCTAACTTACCTGCCAACATAGATACTTTTCTTAAGGCATGTGAGAATGAAATTTATATGTGTGACAACAATAGTAATAACGGCAAAAATGATAATGTTTCTAGAACTGAAAAACGGGCATTAACATCTCTACAACAAAACCAACAAATTGTTGTTCGTCCTGCCGATAAAGGGGGACCTGTAGTAGTTTTGAATACACAACAGTATTATTATGATAAAATGCATGAAATGCTAAATGATTTGACAACATATAAAGCAGTAACTTTGGATATAGTAGATGAAATGGCTACAAATATTTTAACATGTTATATGAGAGCAAATGTATAGGGCTTCTTGATAATGATCTTTATCACTACTTTATTGTAGATAAACCATTGATTCCGTATTTACATGGTTTACCAAAAATACATAAGGACCCCAAGTTCCCAAAATTCAGACGTGTTGTAGCAGGAGCCGGATGGCTTACAGAGCCAATTTCTATATATTTAGAAAATGAATTAAAAAAGGTCCTGCAGGATTTTCCACAAGTGTTGAGAGACACAAAACATTTTTGAGTGATCTATGCAAAGTGATTTAATATATAAAACCAGCTGAATTTGATATATTTGCTACTTTTGATGTGGTGTCACTTTTCACTAGTATTCCTAATGATAAGAGTATAGCCAAGGTAAACTCTCTTCTTTCTAGACATGGAAGTCTATCGGAACATAAGCTAGATTTTATATGTTTGCTCCTAGAGATTGTTTTGGAACATAATATATTTATGTTTGACAATACATGCTATTGGCAAGTAGCAGGGGTAGCCATGGGCACTAGTTGTGCTAACACCTACGCAAATCTTGTTATGGTAGAATGGGAAGAGCAATATCTACTTAATAATTTTCAGATCTTATTTTATAAACGTTTTGTAGATGACCTCATTATAGGATGGAAGGGGGATGTGCGTAGTTTACATACGTTTTATGATCATCTTAATACTACAGGAGATTTGTTACGTTTTACCATGAACTATTCTATGAGCACAATAGACTATCTTGATGTAACTATCTTTAAACAGAAGAATGCATGGAATACTAAATTACATAAGAAATCCTGCTACTGTCCAGCATTTTTACATCGGGACAGCATGCATGCCCCTCAGATTTTTTCTAATATAGTGAGAGGACAAGCAATGAGGATTTCTCGTATATGTTGTCAGGATGATGATTACAACGAAGAGTTAATAAACTTACAAAAAAGCTTCTATAATAGAGGGTATAGTGAACAACATGTCAGAGAGGCTTATTTAAAGGTTCAAAAAGAGGACAGGCAGAGCTAAACCTTATTTTTCTCTGTCTACTATTACTGAGCCAATATTGAATCATATAACAAATAGGCCCCATTTGCCCATGGTTATTCCTTATGCAACTAATTTCACTAAATTTAGGAGCACTATAGAAAGAAACTGGCATATATTACTGGTAGATGATGACACCATGAAGGTAGTAGGCATCAGACCTAATTTTACTTTTAAAAATCAGAAGAATTTGAAGCAACAACTATGTTACCCTAGAAATAGAAATATCAGGGTAAATAATTCAGCTGGAACACGTAGTTGTGCACAATGTACATTTATTGATGAATCAAGATTTTTTAAACACCCTGAGACTGGATGATTATGGGAACTTAGGGTAGGAGCTGATTGCAATACACAAAATGTGGTATATGTAGCGCATTATAAGGTATGCTTCAATTTTTATGTAGGAAAAACTAACAGGCGATTAAGGGAATGGATAAGGGATCATTTATATTGTGCAAAGAAAGGGCTAGATTATAGTGCCCTAGCCAAACATACAATGCTGATGGGTGCAGAACATACTTTTGTTTTTCAAGTATTGCATATACAATATACATGTTAAAAGACTTTTTGATCATGTTAACCGAACTGAATGTGCTGAACTGGAATGGATATTGAGACTTGGTGCCCATAGGGGACTGGGTCTTAATGACTCTGTTCCCCGTAAACCAATTCTTAAATCCAGGCGCATTAAATGTATATTAGAATATACTCTTTGTATTTTTATACATTGTTATATATTTATTAAATATTTTTATGTTTTATTTTAAATATTTAATTATGTTTTTATATTTTTTATATATGAATTATAGCTTTAACCTATGTAATTTATAGAAAAAAGGGGGTTGGTTTATTTTCATGGAAAATGTTCTCTCATTGGCTTGTTTGAATTTTGACTGAGTATATTTAATGGATGCCAAACAGCACAAAACAAGAAAACTTGAAAGAACACCTAATCCAGTACCATAAAGGATGTCCTGTTGTCTTCAAGGAACCAGTACGTTGAGTAACCAAACGAAAGTTTATTGCACAAAAACAAGGTTCGAATCCATAAAATCACACGCTGTCCATTTGTGTGTGATTTTATGGATTTGAACCTTGTTTTTGTGCAATAAACTTTCGTTACTCAACACTATTCCTTGAAGACAACAGGACATCCTTTATGGTACTGGATTACGTGTTCTTTCATATTTAATGGATGCTTAATTCCTTTTACATGTCTGATGAAGCAATATTGATGTATTGTGAAAGCGCTTACAGAATAAATTTTTTGTCTTTTTAACACTGTGGACTATTCAGTACTGCTGTTGTTACCTTAGCCTGTGGGTTTCTAATTGGATTTATTCTGTGGGTCCTGCTTGCTGCAAGGGAAGTTTTTTTTGAATACCATGGAATACAGTGAAGATAGTCATCAAAAAATGGACAGCAGTGACGTTGCAAAGAACTGGACATCCCTCCAAAATTAATGGAAAAGGCGAAATGAAAACTGGTCAGGGAGGCTGCCAAGAGACCTACAGCAACACTGAAGGAGCTGCAGGAAGTTCTGGCAAGTACTGGTTGTGTACTACATGTGACAACAATCCCCCGTATTCTGCATATGTCTGGACTATGAGGTAGGGTTGCAAGACAGAAGCCTTTTCTTATACAGAAAAATATCCAGGCCCAGCTAAAATTTGGAGAACAATACATCATGTCTCCCAAAAGCATGTGGGAAAATGTGTTATGGTCTGATGAGACCAAGTTTGAACTTTTTGGCCACAATTCCAAAAGGTAAGTTTGGTGCAAAAACAAAACTTCGCATCACCAAAGAACAACTATCCCCATGGTGAGGCATGGTGGTGGTAATATGCTTTGGGGTTGCTTTTCTTCAACTGGAACTGGGGCTTTAGTCCAAGGTGGAGGGAATTATGAACAGTTCCAAATACCACCTTCAGGCATCTGCTAGAAAGCTGAAGATGAAGAGGAATTTCACCTTTCAATGCAACAGTGATCCCAAGCATGTGTCCAAATCACCAAAAGAAGTTTTGGAATGGTCCAGCCAAAGTGCAGACTTAAATCTGGTAGAAAAAATCTGTGGGGTGACCTGAAGAGGGCTGTGCACAAGAGATGCCCTTGCAAGGGCTTTTGCAAAGAAGAGTGGGCAAATATTGCCAAGTCAAGATGTGCCATGCTGATAGACTCCTACCCTAGAAGACTGAATGCTTTAATTAAATCATAAGGTGCTTCAACAGAGTATTAGTTTAAGGGTGTGCACACTTGTGCAACCAGCGTATCGTACGTTTTTTATTTTTTAGATTTTTCCCCAAATAGATTTTTTTGTTTTTCAATTGAATTGTACAGGTTATAGGTCACATTAAAGGTGGGAAAAGTTTTTTGAAATTATTTATTGTGGTCTCATTTTTTTATATCTCACAAACCTGGCATTTTAACAAGGGTATGTAAACTTTTTATATCCACTGTAAATTAGTAAAATGTAGGAAGCATGACTTAAATTTCGGGGACAAAAGCCTTTGCCAAGGTACTTCTGGAGGATTCCTTCTCAATAAAAAGGTAAGTGCTAGTTGCCTTAGGTTTTGCATTATTAATAAAACGCCAGGTTCAGACAGCCGTAGTTGTAAGTTGTCGTAGTTAATCTGAAGGTTCATTTGGAACTACAGTTTTGGCAATGAGAGGGCCTTAAACAGAAATTGGACTGAGACAGGTTCATTCTATTTAATCATATAACTAGAAAAAAATTTAAGGCAAGATTGGGGAGAGAGTTGCATGCTCCATAGCAGTTCATTGATTAATATTGCCTAAGAAAACTCTAAGGAACAAATGGTGTGACCTAAGTAAAGATATTGTATGAAATGAGTTAAAAGTAAGAAGAGCAGTTTCATTATGACTCGGATAGGAACATATTTGGTATCTGACAGGATATAGGGATAAGATAAATTGTAATCCAGTTGAGAGTAAATGCATTTTTCATTGACCTTAGAGGGAAGGTAGAAGATGGGAAAATGTTTTTAAGTTCTCAAAATGGACCACCTTTTATGCTAAGGAATGGTTACCACAGTTTTCCCAATACAGTGTTGAATGGAGTGATGATGATTCACAATGCAAATGTAATAGCATCTCCAGAAAACATGAGGTATTCATAGGTAGGTACTAGGCTATTGGCCCTAGGGCCTGTATAAGTCTAGCCAAATGGTACCTTGGCTTTTGCCACCCAAGAAAATTATTTTCCTGTGCCCGTGTCAAGCAGAGCCACAGAAGTGATCCCCGGGGTGAATTTCCTATCTCCCATCCAATCATCAAGATTTTTCTTGGAGTGCTAATGAGGAGCTTTGTTTGATATAGATAGGTAGTTTGTTCTAGAGTATGGGAAGTCTCAGGGACAGGAATCTATCCCTCCAGCATGTTCTGTTTATTGTGATGACAAGGTTTAGGTCCTTAGAGCATGTAGTTCGGAGGGATCAGGATTTCTTTAAGTGGAGCATGTCCAGCAGCTCTGGGTTTGACATAGCTTTGTATGTTGGGCAGAGATCGCTTCTGAATAGGCGATATGAGACAGAGTAAAGCTGGAGTTTTTTGAGACTGTATGCATAGGTCATCTGTTTGAGGCCGGTAATCCTCTTTGTGAGGTATTTCTGCGGCCTTTCCAGTTGTTGTAGATGGCTTGTGAGGTACATACCAAAAGGGGTGTTGTACTCTATAATGGGTCTAATGAGTGATGAGCAGAGGGGAACAATGACCTCTTTTTTTTTCCTGGATGAGAAACCTTTTGTAATGAGGTGTGCCACATAGAAGGATTTCCTGACTACTTTGGCAATGTGATTATCAAAGGAGAGACTAGTGTCCACCTGTGTCTAGTGTCCACCTGTGTCCCAAGGTCTCCTATCACACTTTTGGTGTTAAGTAGACTACCGCCTATGTGGTAGTTCATGGGTACAGAGTTTTTACCAAAAGGGATGACGGTGCACTTTTTGGCATTGAGCTTGAAGCCATAGCTTTTGACACCAGGCATCTATCTCAGTGAGGCCCTTTTGTAGGTTGTCCACATTGTTAGGAGTTTTGATTATGGCTCCTAGTTTGCAGTCAGCTGTGAACTTTGTTAGCCAAAGACCTTTTGTGTAAGCCTGTACTTCAGAGAAGTAGATACCAAACAAGAAAGAACCTAGGACTGAACCCTGTGTTATTTCACTTGTCACTGGTCTGAATTTGGATTTAGAGTCTGCTGCTTTCACAGTGTGGGTTCTGTCAGTGAGCCAGTTGGCAACCCGTCTTGTGATATAGGGATTTATACCTAGTTTAATGAGTTTATCTATAATTCCAGAGTGGGGGATAATGTCGAAAGCCTTGGTGAGATCTAGATAGGCTGTGTGAACCACCTTACTCTCATCTTCGGCTGTGGTGACTGCTTCAAAGAAGTCTATCAGGTTTAGGAGACATGATCTGCCTTTTACAAACCCGGACTGGGTAGGGTCCAGAGTTTGGAGATTACCAATGTCATTGTTTAAGTTCCCTAATGATACGTTCCATAGCCTTGCAGACCAGGCTCGTCAGGCTAATGGGGTGGTAGCTCCCCCTTTGTGGAATGTGCTAACCGTTGCTGTGGGTGACAGGTCAAATACAGGAGAATATGACTTTAATTAGTTAAGTTATTTTGAGCAAGGTGACGAGAGAATTTTAGGAATGGAAAGAAGTTTGATTGTGGGGCAAGAGCTTGCTGGGATTAAGTAGGGGAAACATTAAGTAAAGAGGAACTGACAGCCATGACTGTCAATAACAGTGGAAGTAGAATGAGGCAAAGAGTTGGGACTTCTTAACTTCCCACAGTTAAGCAGATTAAAATAATATTCCATGACTGTTGGAGTTTTCTTATGGAGCACAAGCCGAGAATGAAAATAGTCATTTTGTGTATGAGGTGACATTACCTCATTTGTAGGCTCATGGGTTTAGTTATTAGACTTACTACCTGCATGCTTTCAAAATGTGCAGCATCCTTAACCCATGTTGTACTTTTCTATATGTATATATATGATTGTTTTTTGTAGGAAGTTTAGTGACTGATGCTTTTATTTTAAAGAGAAGCTTATTTGTACTCTTTGCCACTGTATAATGAATATGCCAGTTTTATTAGTGTTAAAATTCCCCAGTCAGGTGGTAGCTAGCTTTCCCAGTAGTGTGTGTTTTAGACATAAAGTTTCAAAACAGAGGTGGAGCAGATGCTGACCAGACACAGGTCACAATTAACTAATTTGTAAGAAACATAATATATTGACCACTCATGAAGTTTTTTCCTATAACGTTGTCCAGTCTTACGAGAAATAATTGCACCTTTTTAAGTTGTTTCTTGTGTGCTGTTCTGTGTCTGCACTGATCTGAATGACTATAGCACTGTATTCTGAAGTACAGAGTAGTACTTTATTATGACATGAGTGATGAGGCATGCCCCTTGTGAAAACCTGAAAGGCTGCCAGCCCAGCTAGATAGAATTGTGTAGATAATGCTATATCATTGTAAATATTAATATAATCCACAGGCAGGTTTACAAATGTAAAGAGAACTATATGTTATGATTAAACTATATGTTGTACTGAGCTTCAGAAATGTAAACTGCAGTGCCCCCTGCTGGAAGAAAGCTGATAAGTGAAGCATTTTATGATTGATCTCAAAACTGAGACACAAGATGTCTGGGCCAGCAAATTCTTTCTATTGTTTTGAGACCAGAATTAATTGTTAGATTTTTACATGTATTATGTCTTTTATTGTTGTGTCTTTCTGGCAGGTGCAAGCTTACTAAGAAATGTAAAGTTTGAGTTTCTGGTAGCCTGGGAACCAGAGAAATGTCAAGAATGATGTAATGTGAAATGACTCAGCAGTACTGTGTTATAATTTAAGACTTTCTCAGAGAGAGAGAGAATTAAGCATTTTGGATTTTGTCTGAGCTTGAACACATCTACTCACCAGTGCTCTCCTTTGCTCTGTATGTGTGTAAGTTTATTTAGAACTTGGTACTACTCCTGAGCTCCCACAAGTACATTTCCCCTCCTGCAGTGAATTATTTTTCCACTACTATTGATTGTAATACCATCTGTTTTCTAGATGTAATTACTGTGTGAGCAGGCCCCACATTTTGTCAGCCTATTTATAACTCTTGTTGTGTCTTTCGGCTTTTCCCGGTTAGGGGTCGCCACAGCGGAACTCCGGTCCGCTAATGATTGGTAGTTGATTTTTATGTGCTGAGTTACCAGCCCTGACGCACAACCTTCAACGAAGGTACACCCATTCACGCATGTCTACACGCAGAAGACGCTCTAGCTGAGAATCGAACCGGACAGCGTCTTACTGTGAGGCGACAATGCTACCGCAGCACCACCACCGTGGGTCATGACTTTGATATTCTTTCCTTTTTTAAAAAACAAAATTTAAACTAAAATGATATGGGATTAGAAAGGTATAGTGTAGGAATTATAGAAAATGATTAATTTTCCAATATTGACATTAATATTATTTTGTTTAAGGAACTTATTTTGGATAACAGTTTCATATTTTTTGAAGGGGAATATTTTAAACAGAGTAAGGGAGCAGCCTCTGCCCTAATGTAAGCAAATACTGTGATGTGGTACTGGGAAAAGAAATGTATATTTAATTCTGTTTATTTTTTATAAGAATATTGTTTAATATTTTTGGGTTTTGGATTATATTTTATTTGGCTGAGGAGGGTATAGGAATTGGAGCAATGTTTTAAGTTGGTGAATACTAGAACACAATTGTTGGCATTTATGTACACATATGATAGTGACTTTTTTAGACATCATACTTTAAGATATCAACAAAAAGATTTATGAGTCCATTATTTATAGGAGAATTACTTTTTTTCATTCCTGATTATTTTTTGCTAGTATCCACCCATCATGGATTGATTTCTGCGAAAATAAATTTGAAGAATAGTTAAATCAGTTTGAAACAGATGCTATGAGAAAGAGAATACTGGTTTGATATGCTTGAACAGTAGAGAATGATGTTTTGAAGAAACAAAATGGGAAAGTTAAACCAATTTTGGAAGGTGGAGGGTTAACTGATAAGACAGCTGATTTGAACAATGTTGGTCAGGAAAGTAATTATAATTATTTTTGCTTTATTGCTCCAATAACAGGGGATTCAAAATGATTATGAATAAGAAGTGGAGGAGTATTGTCAGTACTAATTCACAGTTACCTGTGAGGCTTAGACAGAGTTTTAAGTTATTATCAAAGACGTTCTGAAAATTAGAGTTAAAGCTAATTGGAATTGCATCTAGGGCCTGCTCACAGTGTAATTACATCTGGGAGACTTACTACTGTCAATGGTAGTCGAAAAATAATTTGGTGTAGAGGAAATGTAATTGTAGTAGTTCAGGAGTAGAGTGTTTAGCCCACTGCAATTGTGCACGGTGTTTTATGTGAGGAAGAACGGAGAGACATTTAGGTTGTAGAATATATGAAAATGCGTCTACTTCTAAACCTCGAAATCCCATATAATTGAAACTCATTTTTGCGAGATGATAATCTCAAAACCTTGAATACTTGAATGGCAAATTTTCCCAGGGTACTTGCCCAAACTTAAAACACACACCTTAGTAAATAAAACTCATCTAGGTGGGGGCTACACCCCCACACACCCCCAACTATATATATCACCTCCGGGATCATACTACAGTGGAGTAAAGGGCATGTTGGGCAAGTGTTTACTTACCCTGGGAAAAAATTTGCCATTTGGGTATTCAAGGTTTCACGATTTTCATCTCGCAAAAATGAGTTTTGATTGTATGGGATTTCAAGCTTCAGAAAGGGATCCATGAACATATATATAACCTATGGAAAGAGAGCAATGCTAGTGCAATGTACAAAGGTAGTTGTTGTTCGTGTTTCACTGTTGCAGTCATTACATTTGGGTAATCCTGCTGGCAGGTTTCCCTCAGTCGGCCTGAATTCCAAAGTCTTGGGTCCTGCATCGGTTGCGGTCGCCTCTTCCCTGACGTCAGGTCGTCAGGGGTATAAAAGATGCAGCCGACGTCATTTTCTTCAATCTTTCTTGCCGCGCGGTGCCTGAAGCAGAAGCAGTTCGCAAGTGCCGGTCGGCCAACTACTGAGATTTCCGTGTTCGAGTTTCAGATCCGAAGTCTTCATTAAAAGCTAAGTACCCCGTTGGGGAAACTTTTTTTCTTGCTCCAGACCGATGTCAGAAAAAGTTAATAATTGTATTTCTTGTGGGAAGCAAATACCTCATAAGGACTTTCATTCTTACAGTATTCCTTGCCTAGGCCCTGACCATGACGTTTCAAGTTGTCGGTTTTGTGCTAGATGTAACCAACGCACTACTAAGTATCGGTACGATTTTGCACTAAGCTGTTTTGGATGCAGATTTAATTGTACAATGTCGTCTGATAGCCATCCGACTACCGGAGTTCACAAAAAGCGCAAAGAGAAAGAAAAAGACAGGCAACCGAGGTCCAAAACCGAGGATGAAGCTTCTCCAAAGCCAGTTGCTGGTTCGCCGGTTCTCAGTGAGGTGCTTTCGCAGCCCCTGACGCCCGCTACTTTAGAGTCGCAGGCCACTACCGACTCCCATGTGGAGTCGTTCAGGCCGCTGGAAACTCAAGGTATTGGAGCCCCAGAAACTATTCCCTCAGATGGGTCCGGAGCCGCTGTGCAGGCATCTGCTTCTGAGGGTGTATTCAGACCTAAACAATTATACATTAAACCGACTTCAGCTTCAAAGGCAAAGATTAAAGCACCTTTAAAAGCAAAGAAACAAGTTTTCCAGCCACATGGACAGGCCTCCATGCCCAAAAAATAGATGCTCAAAATGGCCGAAGACTTAATTACCTTGATCAGGGGTTCCCTTGATCAGGGGTTCCCATCCCCCTCCTGATAAGAGGCCTAGGCAAGAGAGAGACTATGAATCTTCAGATCAGGTTTCCATTTCCTCTGATTCCTCTTCTGATCAGCAGTATTCTCTTCCCCCCCCTATGAGGATTCCAATGCTGAAGAATCTATTCCTTCAGCTTCTCCTCCTGAGGACTATTTCTTTGGGGAAACCTTGCATACCATGAGGGAGCATTTCCACTGGGAGAGCCAAGATTTTTCAGAATCTAAGAGGAGGCTCCGGGATTTCCTTCTACTACCTCAACACAGGCCTCTAGCTATTCCACCTGTGTTAGACATTGTAGATGGTGTTTTCAGAGTCTAGTCTGACCCCTGACTCCTTATCTCCAGCTCCTGTTAAGCCTGACAGATACTACAGGGTTCCTGACTCTCATAAATTCCTTTTCAAAAACCCTGCTGCAGACCCAGAAACTATTTCTCAGGGACCCAAAGGGGTTAAGGCTTCCACTGCAAAAACCCTACCCCCTCTGACAGAGATTCTAGGGCTCTGGATAGATGGGGAAAAAATATTTACACATCTGCTACCTTGGCTGTAAGGGCCTTAAACTGCCAGTTTCATATGCTAAAATGTCAGCAATATGTCATGACACTGCTTAAACAGAAAATGTTGGTAAATTCTGATTGTGCAGATAACAAAGAAATGCAGGATTTATTGCATGCAGTTGAACAAGTTGGAAAACATACTTTGCAATGTGGTTTTGATTCTCTAGAGGCCTCCTGCAGGGCTGCTGTTACGGGTTCTGTAATTAGGAGGCATGCTTGGTTAAAGGAACAAAATCTGCCTGATCATGTCAAAGCTAAATTATTAGATGCACCATTACAGCATGATACCTTGTTTGGTGTTAAGGCAGAAGAGGTGTTAAAGAAAATGGAGGACAAAGCTAAGTCTATGCAAACGGATTTCTTACAAGTACAGCCACCTAGGTTTAGCAGACACTGGCCTACTAAGACTTGGTCCTTTCCAGTGTCAGACAGATCTCAAAGGGGCATATCCCAGCCGCAAGGTTCATACAGGTCTAAACAATGGGGTGCTTCTACCTCCAAAAGTGGAGAAGACAAATCACAACCATACAGGAAACAGTCCCAATGACTTCCCCCTGCCTGCACCAAGCACTTACCTACCGGCAGCACCCTTAGGGGGAAAAATAGCACTTTTTTCTCAAAATTGGCACATTATAACCCAGGACAAATGGGTGCTAGACATAGTGTCACAAGGCTACAAGTTTCACTTCCATACCCTGCCAAGGGCAAACTGTTGGCCAGACCTGCCAAAAAATCAATGGGCAGAGGCTCAAAAACAAGTCTCATCCCTCATGGACATGGGGGCTATTCAACAAGTTCCACAGCAACAGCAGGGACAAGGATTTTACTCAAGACTGTTCTTGGTACCCAGAAAGGACAAAGCATGGAGACCAATACTGGACCTATCTATTCTAAACACTTTCCTGGATATACCAAAATTCAAGATGTTGACCTAACAGCAGCTTCTGCCCATGCTGGGCAGAAAGGCTTGGCTCGTCACTTTAGACCTAAAAGAGGCATACCTGCATGTCCCAATCAGACAATCATGCAGAAGATGCCTCAAATTCAAGGCTGGTTCAAAGCATTACCATTTCTCTGCACTGCCCTTTGGCTTATCTACAGCGCCCAGGGTCTTCACAAAGTGCCTGGCACCGGTAATTGCTTTCTGCAGACAAAGAGGAATACAAATATATCCTTACTTGGACGACTGCCTCATTCAAGCAGAGAACAAGGAAGTTCTACTACAGCATCTGGCATTTCTGAAAAGACTTTTAACATGCCTAGGGTACACAGTCAACGAAAAGAAATCAAAACTAGTACCCTCTCGAGATAATATTCCTGGGTGCAAGTTTAAATACAACTGCCCAGATGGCTTATCTCACGCCAGACAAACAAAGGCAACTGACAACCTATTTCAAGGAATTGGCAACAAAGGCCCAGTTATCTGCAAGAAAAATTCTGCAGGCTTTGGACTTCATGGCATCCTGCATCCTACTAATTCCATATGCAAGACTGCATATGAGGAAACTTCAATGGTACCTAAAAAGTGTCTGGACACAACATTGCCACAGCCCGGAAACAATGATTACTCTCATTCCCTGCCTGCAACAGGAGTTTCGATGGTGGGCAAAGGCTCGTCACCAAAACAAGGGACAGCCATTCTTACTACCCCCAGCCAGGCAGAACCTAATAACGGATGCATCAGATTATGCCTGGGGGGCTGACATGGCAGGAAGAGGCATTCAGGGCACCTGGTCCACAAATCAAATGCAAATGCATCTACATATCAGTCAAAAAGAGATGCTGGCTGTTGAAAATGCCCTGACAGCCTTGAAGGACCTAATTCATCCGGAACAACTACTGATAAAGACAGACAATACCACGGTCATGTGGTACATAAACAAGCAGTGGGGCATGCATTCTTATCCCCTTTGCAGACTAGCCATTGCTTTATGGGACACAGCACTGACTTACCAAGTTCATCTGCAGGCACAATTCCTGCCAGGAAAGGACAATACTTTGGCAGACGAACTAAGCAGAAACCTTATGGATCCCCACGAGTGGCACCTGGATCCACAAGTCTTCAGCATGATAACAAAGAAATGGGGATGCCCAGACATGGATCTATTTGCCTCCCCTCACAACTTTCAACTAAAAAGATTCTGCACAAGGACTTATCACAGACCAGCATGGAAAGTGGACGCCTTATCCTTCAACTAGAAAAACCTATCAGTATATGCCTTTCCTCCACTGCCTCTCCTCCCCAAGGTTCTGCAAAAGGTGAGACGGGAGAAACCAAAAATTATTCTGATTGCCCCAGACTGGCCCTGCCAGTACTGGTATCCGATCTTAAGGAACTTAACTAAATGGCCAGCCTGGACCTTGCCTCAAATACCTCACCTACTGTCCCAACAAAACAATCAGATTCTGCACAGCCAACTCAGGACTCTAAACCTGGCGGCATGGCAGATAATGTAGCCATACAAAGCACACCTCTCAGTAAAGCTGTGATGGATGTCATTTTGGAAGCCAGAAGACCTAGTACTAGAAAATCCTATGCTGGAAAATGGAAGAGATTTTGTGCTTGGAACCAAGCTCAAGGAACTGACACAGCTGTACCAAATATTCCTCAGATTTTGCAATACTTAACTGAGATGCTGGACAAAGGCCTATCTTTTTCATCAATTAAAATTCATGCCTCTGCCATTTCGGCTCATTACAATACAGAGCCACCACTCTTTTCTCATCCTTTATTAAGGCAGTACGTCAGAGGAGCCAAAAATTTACGACCTCCAAGGAGATCGCCAATGCCTGCATGGGACCTCAGTTATGTCTTGGAAAAACTCGCCCTACCTCCTTTTGAGCCAGCTGCTACTGTGGATATAAAGTTTTTATCCTGGAAAACAGCTCTGCTCCTAGCAATAACGTCTGCATAAGATGAGTGTCAGAGCTACAGACTCTCATGGCTGTGGAACCCTTTATCATTTTTCATCCAGACAGGGTCTCTCTGAGGACAAACCCTACATTCATGCCTAAGGTGGTGTCCAGTGTGGCCCTTAACCAAACTGTTCATTTGCCAACTTTTTATCCAAATCCACAGAACAAGGGGGAGAAAATTCTGCATTCTTTGGACATACACAGACAGCTTAGATTCTATTTGGACAAAACTAAAGTTTTCAGAAAGACAGAACAATTACTAGTGGCATATGCTGCAGGATCACAACAATTACTAGTGGCATATGCTGCAGGATCACAAGGAAAGGCTATCTCCAAGCAGACTATTTCAAAGTGGATAGGTCACTGCATTCATTTCTGCTACTCTCAGCATGGCAAACCAGTGCCGAAGGGCATTAGGCCACATTCAACCAGAGCTGCAGCCTTTCTCAGGGGAGTACCAACCAAATACATTTTAGAGGCTGCTACTTGGAGTTCAGTGCACACCTTTACAAAGCATTACATTCTGCCACTTTACTCAAAATCCAGAGCTGGCTTTGCCACTGCAGTTCTGCAGGGCCTCATAGCTGCTCCTAATGTTGTTTAGCTCCAGCCCCCCAACCATTGCTTTGGGACTCTACCCAAATGTAATGGCTGCAACAGTGAAACACTAAGAACATAGTACAGTTGTGTACACTTACCATAAATGTAGATGTTCGAGTGTATTCACTGTTGCAGTCCAGGTTACCCACCCGCCATCCCCCTTATTTCTGCTGGAACTTATCTTTACTTCTCTGATCTATACAACCTATGTAGTATATTTGCTTGTAGACGAAGGTAAAGTTTATTTTGGTACATGTATGTTTCAAATATATATATATAGCCTACCCTTTTGGGGGCACCTGACATCTGGGGCAAGAAAAACTGAGGAAAATGGCGTCGGCTGCATCTTTTATACCCCTGACGACTTGACGTCAGGGAAGAGGCGACCGCAACCGACGCAGGACCCAAGACTTTGGAATTCAGGCCGACTGAGGGCAACCTGCCAGCAGGATTACCCAAATGTAATGACTGCAACAGTGAATACATTCGAACAGCTACATTTATGGTAAGTGTACACAACTGTACTTTTAGTTTGCATAGAGTTTGACAAATTTAAGGGGTTTTTTTTGTTCTAGAAAAGACATCTGGACCCAAACGGGATGGTGATTGGGAGAGTTTGTTGTAATACCATGAGGTATATTGGCAATTTAATGTTCGATGCCACTTGTGAGATGGGTAGTATTGATTTTGTCTGTTAACAGCTAAAATCACTGTCAGCAAAATTACGAAGATTAAGGAAACTAAATAAAGATGAATGTTATATTTTAACAATGTTAGTTTTTATATATTTTTAGGTTTGAATATTTACTTTATGTTGTTGTTTGTCTTTCGGCTTTTACCGGTAAGGGGTCGCCACAGCGCAACTCCGGTCCGCTAATTATCGGCAGTAGATTTTTACGGAATGCCGAGGTGCCAGCTCGATGCCCGACCTTCAACGAATGCACACCCATTTACGCACGCATGTCTTTTGAACGCTACCCAACCGCGGGGAGGACATGCAGACTCCACACAGAAGGCACTCCCAAGCCCAGCCGAGAATCGAACGGGAGAACCTCTTGCTGTGAGGTAGCAACGCTACCGTCGTACCACCGCAGTATTGAATATTTACTTTATGTAATGTTGCAGATTGATAATTTGATTGTATGTTAATCACATGATTTCTGTTTTATTATAAGAAACGTGGAGTTTACTTTTTGTATATTTCTGAAACAGATGTTATGAGAAAAAGGAATAATTAAAACTGATGAAAGCACTAAATATTGTGTTATTTGGTCTACATTATGGGAACCTTTGCTGGTGGTACCTCATTTAGGCTTTCATTCTGCTCATCCACACTTCCCAGATATTTGAACTGTTAACCTGTTCCAGTATTTCTCTTCTGTCTAATTTTCAGCAACTTCTAATCCCGTATTTGCTGCCATGACTAGTTTCTTGTGCTTACTAATTTTTCAACAGTGTGCCTTCAGATGTTCTTCATCTCACATTGCTGCAGTCCTTACACTTGGGTAGTCCGCTGTCCTGAATATCAAAGTATCATTTGACTGACACCAGAACGTCAGGGTACAAATGCGCATGACCGACGTCATATCCTCAGTCTTTTTTGCCGCATGGTCCGATGCAGAAGCAGTATTGCAAGTGCCGGTTGGCGTTCTGAAATTTTCGTTTTGGAGTTTCAGACCGAGTCAAAGTTAATATTTTAGTTTTTCTTGCCTCAGTGGTTTACCGGATGTCAGAAAAAGTGAATAATTGTATTTCTTGTGGGAAACAGATACCGTATAGAGACTATCATACTTTGTGTATTCCTTGTTTAGGGCCTGAGCACGGCGTTGTTTGGTGTCGCTTGTGCTAGATTTAATAAGCGCACTATAAAGAGGAGATTAGATTGTGCCAGGTTAGTCTTTGGGAAGCGGTGCAATTATAAAATGCCGTCGGATGCTCAAGGACAAAGCAGTGAAGCCTAGGCTAGAAGAACTTCTTAGAGGTGTCGGTGGAGCCGGTGGTTCCACCGGAGGTTTCTTTGGGATCCCAGGGAGAGACCTTGTTATTGCAGGATGTGGCCTCTCAGGAGGCAGGCCAGGGTGATGGGGCTTCTCAGGTTACTATACTCCCTCCTGCCTAGGGTGGTTAGGCCCTCTCCTTCTGTTTCCAAGGCTTCTCCTAGAGGCAGGCCAGGTTTAGCTTCAGTTGGTGTCACCCCTAGTTCTTCTGGAACTGTGCCCAAGAAGCATATGCTTAAAATGGCAGAAGATTTGATTTCTCTGATAAGGGGTTCTTTGCCCCCTCCTGATAAGAGACCTAGGGTGGAGCCTGAGCTAGGGAGTTTTGAGCAGGCTGATGTTTCAGAGTCTTCGGCTGAAGACTTGCAGGAGTACTCTCCTTATTCTGATTCTGATGTGGATGATTCTACTCCTTCTGCTTCTCCTCCTGAGGATTTTTCTTTTTCAGAAACTCTTCATTCCATGAGGGAGCATTTTAAGTGGGAAGGTCAGGACTGCTCTGATTCCAGGAAAAGGCTTAGGGAATTTTTGTTTTTACCCCAACATAGGCCTTTGGCTATACCTCCTGTTTTGGATGTAGTGGAAGATGTTTTTACAGAGGCTTCTCTTAATCCTGATTCTTTGCCTCCTGCTCCTGTTAAACCGGATAGGTATTACAGGGTGCCTGAAGTTCATAAGTATCTTTTAAGAGTCCGAGGGCAGACCCAGAAACTGTTAGCCAGGGGCCTAAAGGTGTTAAGGCTTCTGTTGTCAAGAATCCGGTTCCTGCAGATAAAGAAGCCAGGGCCTTGGATAGATGGGGAAAGAAAGTTTATACTTCTTCCACTCTAGCTATGAGGGCTTTGAATTGCCAGTTTCACATGTTAAAATACCAAAACTATCTCCTTTCACAGTTGAAGTCTAAGGTTGATGCTCTGGCGGAAGGTATTGATTGTAAAGAGTTACAAGATTTAGTACATGTTTGAACAGGTGGGTAAGCATTCTTTGCAATGTGGTTTTGATGCTGTACAGGCCTCGTCTAGGGTGGCTGCCACTGGGTCAGTTCTTCGCAGGCACGCCTGGCTGAGGGATCAAAATTTATCTGACCATGTTAAAACAAGGATTTTAGATGCTCCTTTACAATCTGATGTGTTGTTTGGTTCTCCTGTTGAGGCAGTTTTAAAGAAAATGGAAGACAAGGCTAAGTCTATGCAGACTGTTAAAGATTTTTTGCAGGTTCAGCCTCCAAAGTTTAGTAGAAATTGGCCTGCTAAAGGGTGGATGTATCCTTCTTATGATTCCCAGTCTAGGGGTAGATCTAGGCGTGGTAGGGGCAGAGCTCAGGGCTCTTTCAGGCCTAGAACAGGGAGTTCTCCTGCACAGTCTTCAGGTGAGGGCAGGGGTCAGTCCTTTCGTAAACAGACCCAATGACTTTTCAGCTGCCAGAGCCTTCTGCCTGGCAGCACCTTTGGGAGGAAGGTTGGCACTTTTCAAAGAAAATTGGAGTTTAATTACCCAAGACAGATGGGTATTGGATATCATACACCAAGGTTACAGGTTTTATTTCCATACCTTGCCTCCTTTCAGAGGCATGCCAGACGTTCCTCCTCAACAAAGAATAGAGGCTCACAAGCAAATTTCTCTGTTACTTCAACTAGGCCATACAGCCGGTCCCTATGCCAGAAGTGGGACTAGGATTTTATTCTCGCCTGTTCCTAGTACCAAAGAAGGGGAACACGTGGAGACCAATTTTGGATTTATCTATCCTCAACACTTATCTGGACATTCCCAAGTTCAAAATGTTGACGTTACAACAGCTTTTACCTCTGCTGGGCAAAGATCATTGGATGGTAACTTTGGATCTCAAGGAGGCTTACCTTCATGTTCCTATCAGACTAAGTTGCAGGAAGTATCTGCGAGCTGGGACTTCTCACTATCAGTTCTCTGCATTGCCCTTTGGCTTATCTACTGCCCAGAGTGTTCACGAAAGTTCTGGCTCCAGTGATAGCTTTCTTCAGGCTAAAAGGAATACAGATCTATCCTTATTTGGACGACTGCCTGATTCTGGCTCAAGGAAGGAAGAGCTTCTTCATCATTTGGAATATGTGATAGCAGTGCTAAGATGCCTGGGGTATTCTGTGAACGAAATAAAGTCCAGTCTAGTACCCTCTCAGGACATGTGCTTTCTGGGTGTAAGACTGAATACAGCATCCCAGATGGCCTTTTAACCCCGGACAAACAAAAGAGTCTTTCCCTTTACTTCCATCAACTATCTCATTAGTCCGGGCTGACTGCAAGGACAGTCCTTCAAGCCTTAGGGTTCATGGCATCTTGTATTCTGGTGCTTCCCAATGCCAAACTGCATATGAGGAAGCTGCAATGGTATCTCAAAATGTATGGACACAGCACTGCCAGGATCTGGACACTGTCATTCAAATAATACCTTGCATTCAAAAGGAATTTTTGTGGTGGGCTCAGGAATGTCACCTAAACAAGGGACTCTCTGTGACCCGGCCAGAGGTGAGTCAGATTTTAACGACAGATGCCTCAGACAAAGCTTGGGAGCTCATCTAAATGGAAAGTGGATACAAGACAAGTGGCCTGCCAGACTACAACATCTACATATCAACCTGAAGGAGATGTTAGCAGTCCAGTTTGCATTAATAGCTTTCAAGGATTTACTTCTTCCAGGGCAGGTGTTGATTCTAACAGACAACACAACTGTCATGTGGTACATCAACAAGCAAGGGGAACATTCTTATCCTCTATGCAGGCAAGCAATGATTTTGTGGGAGACTGCTCTCAGTTTACAGCTCAATCTTCAGGCAAGGTTTCTGCCAGGAGCACAGAACTCCTTAGCAGATGTGTTGAGCAGACGAATTATGGATCCCCACGAGTGGAAATTGGATCCTCATGTATTTCAGAAATTGACAGTGTCATGGGGAACTCCAGACATAGATCTGTGCGCTTCTCCACTAAACCATCAGCTGCCAAAGTTTTGCACAAGAAGGTTTCATCCCACAGCTTGGAAAGTGGATGCTCTTTCTTTCAATTGGAGCAATCTTCATGTGTATGCCTTTCCACCTCTGCCTCTCCTCCCAAAGGTACTTCTAAAGGTCAGACAGGACAAGCCAAGGATGATTTTAATAGCTCCAGATTGGCCTCGACAGCACTGGTACCCATTACTGAGAAGTCTGCGGAAGCCTCCATGGCCTTTGCCTTCTATTCCACACCTGTTGTCACAGGAGGACAGCCATTTGCTCAATGTCAAACTTCACTCTCTTCACCTAACAGCCTGGCATATTCTGTTTTGAACCATAGAGGGTCTCAACTTCCACAACAAGTTTTGAATGTGATTTTGGAAGCTAGAAGGCCTAGTACAAGGAAAGTGTACGCAGATAAATGGAAGAGATTTTTATTTTGGAGTGCAGCAAAGGATTTTGATGTTTCTGAGCCTAATTTAAGTGTGGCTCTTCAATATCTTACTGAGTTACTGGACAAAGGTTTGTCCTTCTCTTCTATTAAGGTTCATGCTGCAGCAATTTCAGCTCACTATGAATGTGACCCTCCATTGTTTTCTCATCCTTTGTTCAAGCAGTTTCTTAGAGGGGCAAAGAATATAGGACGCCCACGTAGAGCTCCTACTCCTGCTTGGGATCTCAATTTTGTGTTGGAGAAACTTACTCTACAACCTTTTGAGCCTGCAGCTACTTCTGAGTTGAAATATTTATCATGGAAGACTGCCTTTTTGTTGGCCATTACCTCTGCAAGAAGGGTTTCTGAATTACAGGCCCTTATGGCGGTTGAGCCTTTCTTGATTTTCCATAAGGATAGGGTATCTTTGCGTACTAATCCTTCCTTTATGCCTAAGGTGGTTTCTAGTGTGGCTTTAAACCAAACTATTCATTTGCCTACTTTTTATGCAAATCCCCAAAATAAAGGGGAAAAGATTTTGCACACTTTAGATGTACACAGGCAGTTGCGATATTATTTGGACAGAACTAAAGGGTTCAGGCAGTCTCAGCAGTTGTTTGTTTCTTTTGCTTTGAGTTCTCAGGGCAAGCCTGTGTCAAAACAAACTATTTCTAAGTGGATTGGGTTTTGTATTGCTTTCTGTTATTCCCATCATGGCAAGGAGATTCCAGCTGGGATTAGGCCTCATTCCACTAGGGCTACTGCCACTTGACAGCCTTTTGAGGGAGTGGCAACCAAGGATATTTTGGAGGCAGCTACTTGGAGTTCAGTGCATACTTTCTCTAGGCATTATCACCTGCCACTTTACTCTAAATCCAGGGCTGGTTTTGCCACTGCTGTTTTGCAGGGCATTTTGGCAGCTCCTGCTTCCTTGTAGTTTGGCCATCCTCCCTTACCTCTGCTTTGGGATTCTACCCAAGTGTAAGGACTGCAGCAATGTGAGATGAAGAACATAGTACAGTTTTGTACCTACCATAAATGTAGATGTTCCAAGATCCACATTGCTGCAGTCCATTTTACCCTCCCTCCTTCCCCTCTGTAGTTAGAGGTGGTTGTGTGGGTTGGGTTGTAAATATTGTGTATATTGTACATATAATTAGTGCAAGGGTGGTTGGTTGTTTGTTTGCTGTCTTTTGGTTTTGACCTTTATTTTTAGGGTCTTCTGACATCTGGGGCAAGAAAAGACTGAGGATATGACGTCGGTCATGCGCATTTGTACCCTGACGTCCTGATGTCAGTCAAATGCGCCTTGACCGACGTCAGCCTTATACTTTGATATTCGGGCCGACCGAGGACAGCGGACTACCCAAGTGTAAGGACTGCAGCAATGTGGATCTTCGAACATCTACATTTATGGTAGGTACAAAACTGTACTTTTTGCATTCCAGTCCCACATCACTCAATGATTGCGAATCTACTCATAGTGTCGCATTATCTGCATACTTTAACAGCTTTATAGAGCTGTCCCTCCAACCCGTGTGCTCATTTCTTCACCAGTATGAGCAGGAGTGGGCTCAAAGCAAAACCTTGATGTACACCCACTCCCACTTGAAACCCTTATGCGAGTCTGAATATCGTTTCTCACTGGGTCCTTATATGTAGCATTCACCAACTCTACCTGTGTTTAAAGCGCTTCAAGCCATTGCGGGATTGTCCAAATCTGTTTCATCGGACCTTTTTACATAATTTCTCAAAAGACTAGGAATGTCCAGTTGAACTTTTCTCATCTCCAGCTTTTTCTTTACATCCTTTTGATAATTTCTATGCTTTGACATCCCACCGCAAGCTTTCCTTATTTCCAGATATGACACGAACCATATATCTGTTCTATTGTCTTCACACATGCTGTTATTACACCTGCACAGTGAGTGTATTGCTATTAATAATAAATGTTATTAGTATTGCTATTATTATTAATGTAGATTGGAGAACTAAAGCATCTGTCACTTATTTTACTCAATTTGCAATATTCGATGTTGGGTATCCAGAGAATGCTTTTTTACTTTCATATTTTTGAGAAGCATAGTCCAAATGGAAGTACAGTAGAGACTTGAATATCTGAAACATCAATTTATCTGAACGTCGATTATCTGAAACCGCCTTCCAAAGTTTTTTGGTAGAAAAAATCATAAAGTCTGAATATGTAAACATTATATGCATTTGCTTAAGTATGTTTTTTGAGGTTGTAGCCAGCACGTGTGTGAAAAATATTCTTTATTGCCCGTTGGAATTGCTGAATAGTTGAAAAGTGTAGTCCTGTATACAGAAAAAAAACAAGATTTTACATTTTTTTATCCGGTTCAATTATGTTTGATTATCCGAACTACCCTAGGTCCCAATTAGTTCGGATAATCGACCCTATACTGTTGCGTTAGTACAAAGCTCCATCAGACATCACTGGTATTTCTTCTTTGAGATGTACAGGTAATCATAATCTGACTTGTGTCTTGTTTCTCAATTAGTGTTTTATTCTCTGATTTATGTATGGATTGACATATAATGCGCTACATTATAAATTTTGTTAAGTCAATATGGTGTTGTAAAATGCACAGAAGTTTTTACCTTGCTCTGTGGTGCTGAGGGATGGAGTCCTTACAGCAACCCATGTGTCTAAGGTTTGATTAGTTGTCCCCAGACTGGAGGAGCCAGGCAGGAAGAGAGAGAGAGGAGTGAGGAATATGGCCTACTTGCCTGTACCTGGTGATCTAGAGGGTTCATGCATTCAGGTGTGCATGAGTCGGTATGATTTCCTCTGGTGGAGAATGGGGGGCCCACAGCTGAGGCTTTCTGGGGGGATGCTTGAAAGCACACTCCTTACTGCAGAAGTCTGGGGCTGCCTCTGTAGTCAGCTAATTGCATGAATTCCCCTAGAGCTTGGCTGAGGGTGTGCTTGAGGTTGGGGTTATCAAGCAAAAATGCTGGACCACTCCTGATTGCTGCCTAAATGATAGCCTCTCTTGGCCATGTCTTAGTCTGGTGATGAATGGGTCAGGGGTTAGTTGGTTGAGGGGGCTGGTGATTGGCAGGCAGTGTGGGCTAAAATCTGCTAAAAAGGATAAAGAACTTTTTAAGATGGGTGGAGGGAACAGCTTCAAAATGTGACCGTTCTTGATTCTGTATTTGTTTGTTTGTGTTTGTTAGTAGAGAAAGTCTGACTGGGCAATGAAGCACCATTTCAGCAGATGGCTTAGAAGAGAAGCTCCAAAAAAGTATTTGCTTGCAAATTGCAGTAGTACATAATCAACAAGTGCAGTAGTACAGTAATAAAAGTCATTAATACTACACAAAATTGTATTACTATAAATCGCGCAAATAAAGAATAAAAAATACAGATTAACAATGACAAATTGAAAAAAAGTTCAGCTATTTGCATATATTAGATGGGTCATTGATCAGAAAAAACAGGTTTGAAATACAGAGGGTGAATTGATGTGGTTAAAAGGAAAAACAGGGAAACTATGATTGGGAGAATTAGTTCTGTGAGGAAAAAAAACAAGGGTATAGAATTTAGCAAAATTACTGGTGAGGGGAAATGAGCAGGAGTGGTAGAAAAGGGGCAGAGAGGCTTACAATTCTAGAAGGTTTCATTGTTAGTTAAACAGCTTTTGAGTGAAAAACAGAAAAGTTGAGGTAGCAGAGAGATGCTGTCAGTTTGGATAGGTCCATGTGCATGTCTTTGTAGCTGTTAGCTAAATTTTGAGTAAGATCTGGAATAATTTAGAATTTGGTTCGAGCTGGATTTTGCTGGGTAGTAAGTTCCATTTTTTAGCAAAATTAGTGTAGAAAACATCACCATAGTGCTTTATTTAATCTTTTATAGTTAGGTACTAGGCTATCTGCCCAAGGGCATTTATAAGCCTAGCCAGAATGTGTTTGCTTTCGCCTCTCTTTTAAATTAGTTTCCTGTGCCTCTGTCTAGCAGGGCAATTGAAGTGATCCCAGGGGTAATTTTACGATTTCCCATCCACTCGTCAAGATTTCTCTTGAAGAGAGTCAGTGAGGGGCTCTTCCTAACATAAATTGGGATTCTATTCCAGAGCGAGGGAAGTCTCTGGGACAGGAATCTGTCCCTCTAGCATGTCCTGTTTATTGTTGTGCTGAGGTTTAACTCACTGGAGCGTGTGGCTCTAAGATATTTGGTTTTCTTGAGGTGGAGCATGTCCATTAATTCCGTGTTGGACATGGCCTTGTACATCAGACAGCGATCGCCTCTGAGCAGGCGGTAAGCAACTGAGTAGAGCTGGAGTTTCTTTAGTCGAGCTGCATAGGGGATCTGTTTGAGGCCCATGATCCTCTTGGTGAGGTACTTCTGTGGTCTTTCCAGCTGTTGCAGGTGTCGAGTAAGGTACATTCCAAATAGGGCATTGTACTCTATTATGGGCCTAATGAGTGATGAGTAGAGGGGCACAATGACCTCTTTTGATCTAGATGTGAACCCTTTCGTGATTAGGTGGGCTACATAGAAGGATTTTCTAACCACCTTGGCAATGTGATTATCAAAGGAAGAGGTTGCTATCTACCTGGGTCCCCAGATCCCTAATTACATCTTCCGTACTTAGTGGATTACCACCTATGTGATAATTCGTGGGAACTTTGTCTTTCCCAGAGGGGATGACTATGCACTTTTTGGCATTTAGCTTGAGGCCATGGTTTTGACACCAGGTATTTGTCTCCGTGAGACCCTTCTGGAGGATGTCTGTGTCAGCCGGAGAATCGATTATGGGCCCCAGTTTGCAGTCATCAGCGAACTTAATCAGCCATAGTCCTCCCGTGCTTACCTGTACCTCAGAGAGGTATATACCAAACAGGAGGGGTTCCAGGACTGAGCCCTGTGGGATGCCACTCGTAACTGGTTTAGAGTCATACATGGCACCCACAACTCTGACCATGTGAGTTCTATCAGTGAGCCAGTTGGCAATCCATCTCGTGACATAGGGATTAATGTTCAAGCTGGTGAGCTTATCTATAATGCCAGAGTGGGGGATGGTGTTGAAGGCCTTATCGAGGTCCAGGTAGGCTGTGTGGACTACCTTTCCCTCATCTATGGCCTTGGTAACCATTTCAAAAAAGTCAACTAGGTTTAGGAGGCAGGATCTGCCTATAACAAAGCCATTTCAAAAAAGTCAACTAGGTTTAGGAGGCAGGATCTGCCTATAACAAAGTCAAATTGGGTAGGGTCCAGTGTCTGGAGGTTCCCAATGTCTTTGTTTGAGTTCCATGATGATGCGCTCCCTAGCTTTGGAGACCAGTCTAGTCAGGCTTGTAGGGCGATAGTTCCCAGGATCTGTTGTGGCACCACCTTTGTGGAGCAGGATAACTGCTGCTGTATGCCATTCCTTGGGTACATAGCCTGTGGTAAGGCTGAGTTTGAACAGTGAATTAAGGTGAGGGTTTAGTTCATTTTTAAGCTCGTGTAAGATGCAGATTGGGATACCATCCGGTCCCATTGATGCTGTGTTTTTTGGTTTTGGAGAGGGCTGTTTTCACCTGCGTGTCTGTGATGTCTGGGGCTCTACACCCCCACCCCCAAAAGGGCCCATGTCCATCCCAGAAGAATGTAAAGTTTGCACTGAACCTGTCGGCCAGGATGTTGGCAATGTCAGTTGGTTCAGTGTATTTTTTGCCGTTTTGCTCTAGCTCAGGGCAGATCTGAGAGTTGCCACCTAGGTTCTTGACATAGCTAAAGAAGGCTTTGTGATTATCTTTAGAGTCTTTGGCAATTTTTCTTTCGAAACTGGCCTTGGATGATTTTATGAGGGATCGTAGTTTCTTGCTAATGCTGATCAGGGATGCCTTTCCTTTTTGGGGATTTTGCTCTGTCTTGTAATAGTTTCCTCCTTCTGTTGTATAGCTTGTTTATGGCCGGGGACCACCAGACTGGTTTCCTCTTTTTGGAGGAGTGAGTCTTGGTTTTACTTGGGATGGCTCGATCCATGCATTCCTGTGGGTGCTCATAGAATGCATTTGTAAAGAATTCTGCAGTTTGGGCAGCATTATCCTTTAGCAAGGGGGCTTTGAATCTTTCCACCTCGGTCTTGAGAAGTGTGAAGTTTGCTCTTGAAAAGTTTTTCACAGTGGTTTCCTTGACTGGGGGTGGGGTCGGGATGTGGATGTCCCGTGTGATTAGTTTATGGTCTGATCTTACCAGAGAGGGGTTTACCTCTGGTGTGGAACACTGATCCTTCTTGTTGGTGATGATCAGGTACAATATTTTGTCACCTCTTGTGGGTGTGGTGACCAGCTGTTCCAGGGCATTTGAGTTTATAAACTCTAGGAAGCGTTGGCCAAAGGAGTTTGTACTTGAGTAGTTTTCCCAGTCAATGTTTGGGTAGTTGAAATCACCCAGTATCATGGTGTTTGGTAGGATCTTCATATCTTCCAGTGTTCTCAGGAATGCTGAGCGGGAGTCCTGAGACATGGTGGGTGATCTGTAGCAAGCTACGATCTGAAAAGCAGCTTTGCCCACTGTTAATTGCACATGGATGGTCTCCGAGGCCTCATGCTGTGCTACTAACCTGGAGGTATGGGTATCCCTTATGAAGATGGATACACCCCCTCCTTTTGTATTTCGGTCTGGGTTCTGGGGCCGAAAGGTATGGTACGAGTTGTAGCCTGGTAGTGCTGGGGTGCTCTCTGGAGCCTTGAACCAGGTTTCTGTTACTGCACAGATATCGATTTTCTCCATGCTGAGTAGTGCCTTGAGTGTATGCATTTTGAGGTTTAGACTTCTGGCATTGAGTAGCATTACCCTCAGTATTTGGTTACTTGTGTTGTTTATGGAGGTGGGTTTGTCTTTTGAGCCTTGCCTAAAAAAGGCACTATGGGGGTGGCAAAAGCCTTGGCCAGTATTCGAAAGCCTAAGGGCGACAGGTGCAAGCCATTTCTGGTGAAGCAGCGTGGCTTGTTGAGCATGTCACCCCAGGCTGACAGACACTGAATCCCCTTTGAACGACACCAATAGCTTAGCCAATTGTTAAAACTGATAATTTTTTCTTTATACTTTGGCTTCATTCTTGGTGAGGGCAAGATGCTACTCAGGGTCAGGGTCATACCGGCCTGGGCTACATGATCAGAGAACTCCTCTATGTCTCTTTCCATGTAGTCCAGGTAGGTACGTCTCGGGTCGTTCACACCAACATGTACAATGACAGAGTCATATTTGTACTTGTTTTGGAGTGACCTGAGTGCTTGTGTTATGTGGCGGATCCTGGCACCCGACAGGCAGCTTACAGTAACCTTCTCCTTGTTCAGTCTAGTGAGTGGAACGTCGGTGCGCCTGACAATAGAGCTACCTATTACTAGTGTATTGGGTATGCTATTTAGCCTTAAGGGCTGTGGTAGCGTGCTACACTGACTTTGTGAAGTATGTGATACGTGGTTGTTGTTAGAGGGTGGAGGCTGCTTGGATGTCTGCTTTGGAGGTCTCTGCTGCTTAGGCAGATTTTTATTTAGAGCCTCCGAGTATGTTTTTGTGTATTTATGTGCGTTGTTTGCTGGTGCAGATATGACTGGTGTGTGTGAGACTGGTAGTGTGGTGCAAGTGTTTCCCTTCCCCTCTCGGCTGACTGTTCCAGCCTTGGGTTGAGAGAGCTTGGCCAGTTTGGCTGTATAGTTCCATCTCTCACATACATGTGTATATGTTGGAAGGAGGAGTGGGTTGTCTGTGTACATGAGTCAATTGTAACATTGCCTCAAGATTCCCAGATTCACCTGGGAACTGCCCTTTGGACATGCCTGTATGGATAGATGAAGTGATATACTGATTGTCCGGTAGGGACAAATAGGGCGCCTTGTACTACTGTATAGTAAAGGGGGGGTGTAGTGTTAGCATTTATTAGTGCTTACTGAGAGCTTGGAGCAAGTACTGGACTGTAAAAGGAAGGTCAGAGTGCTTTAGTTGAGAGTTTGACTAATTCCAAGGAAAAAATTGAAGAGCAGACTTTGTGGAGCCTGGAATAGTTTAACCCTAGCTAACCGGTGGTGCGCAAAGCCGCGCAAAACCAAATGCGAGATTTAAAGCTCAGAGATGAAAGAGAGATAAATTAGCCCGAAACGGCCAATAAACTACTAGTTGCTGGGCTGAGACCACTCCTTCAGGGACAGATAGGCTGCTCAAAGCTCCCCACTCTCACTGGTGAACAGAGAAACTTCCTCCTATCTAAATAAAGATATGGGCAACACAGGAACTTGTACCACAGCCCTGAATTCAGCAGAACCTGAAAACTGGACTAGACTAGTTTAGAAAAGGCGGGAAACAAGAATATATATTTTTTCTTTTTTTGCAGAAAGTACAGTAAACTTACACAAAAAAATCTTTAAATGCTTAGAACAGGCTAGCGCACTTTAGTGTGTAGCCTACAACAGTTAAACAACCCAAAAAATGACTTAAACGACTTTAAAACTGCAAACAGCAAAAAATAGTATAGTGTGCAGCAAAAATTGTTTTTTAAAAGCACAGAAATGCTAGAAATCACTTGTGTAGAAGTTTATGAACTGTTTGAATTGGGAGTGAGTCAGTAGATGGTGTAATTCATGCTGTTGTAGTTACTTTTTTTTTTTTAGTTCTACAGAGTGTTGTGCTGTACTTTGTAGATTAGCAGCAAATTTGGCTTTTTTTCGTGCAGGTTACTTGTTTGTCACGTTTGTGGTTTGACTGTTTTGACTTTTGGTAAGTATATTCGAGGTATATAGCAGTGCAGGAAGTGAATGGGTCAGCAGTAGTTATGAGAGCTGGTTCAGTAAAGAAAGGTTTAGCTTTTTAAAGTAATCCTGTTTAATGTTTAATTTTGTTGTCTGAATAATTATGGCTGGTTTTAGGCACCTGCAATTGCTGGGGGCCCCCAGCCACAATAAGTGCATGTTGTATTATTTTGATAATTTATTACATGTTTTTCAAACCAACAAAACCTAGTACCACAACCTTATGTACTTAATAAACAGGCAGGTCGGTAATAACAGCTGTTAGGATGAAAAATCCTAAGGATTGGCACTACTACTACTTTAAAATTCAAAGACTTTTCTGGTTGTAGTAACAGTGTTTTTGAGAAATAACAGGCTTCATAATGTCATTAAATGTTTTACCACTTACACAGTACCCTTAACTTAGTTAAGTACTCTTGGTGGACATTCTGTCCATTAAACCTAACATAATTGCTAGTTTTAGGCACCTGTGATACTCGAGGCTGTGGGGGACCCCTCAGTCATTCTTGACTTTGCGGGGGCTTCAGAAAATCTGCTGCTGGTTGGGGGAAATGAGGAGAGGGAAAAATAATTCATTCTCCAGTTATGTGCTTTATCCTAAACAGGATTGTGATATGACCCTGTTAGGATAAAGCCAATAATCTTTAAGCATTAGAGATTAGCAGCTCAGAGTGACTGATGTCTGTGCTTATCTGGGATTTGAAGAAGAGCAGATGCTTCCAGTCTTCAGGGTTGGTTTTATCTTTCAAGGTTTTATAAATACTGGCAGGACACTGTAGCTCTCAACTCCCTTCCTCATGAGTTCTGGCCAGTCAAAAAATAGTTGCAGAGTAAAAGTTTAGAATCAAAAACACTTGAGTATAACTTTAATTCATTTAAAAGTTACTAGAATGACATGTTTTGCATCAGCATACAGGTTTTGGACCATAAGAAGTAAGAAAATCTTTAATATATGGCAGTATTAACTGTAATCCTGAATGATTTACCAGCAAATCATTTTTTTTACAAGGCATAGGGCAAAAATGTGAAGGAAAATCGAGGACAATGACGGGTATGCATTACTCCTGACTACTGCTAAACAGCAGTCAATTATCTGATTTGGCAGTACTAATGTTGCACTCTGTACTGCTATTTGCTGAAAGGAGTATTAAGTAGTATTGGTATGGCTTATGCCTGTATTTGCATGTGTGTGTGTGTGGTGGGGGTTGCGGTGTAACATTAGCAAGATGGCTGTAACTTCTATCAGTTTGTTTTACAAAGGTTATCAGTAGTGCCATTATGTTTGGGAGTGTGAGGGAGATGTGGTTGTAGTGTATTTAATAGTAACAAATTATAATTACAGATTACCAAGATTTTGGCCGTGGTGGCGCAGCGGTTAGTGTTGCTGCCTCACAGCAAGAGATTCTCCGGTTCGATCCTCGGCTGGGGTGCCTTCTGTGCGTAGTCTGAATGTCCTCCCTGTGTTCGCGTGGGTTTCCTCCGGGTGCTCCGGTTTCCTCCCACATCCCAAAGACATGCTGTAGGTGGATTGGATACTCTAAATTGGCCCTAGGTGTGTGTGTGTGTGTGTGTGTGTGTGTGTGTGTGTGTGTGTGTGTGTGTGTAAGGTTGGGCGCCGGGCTGGCAACTTGATACCATAAAACTCCATTGCCAATCATTTGAGTGGACAGGTGATCCGTTTTGGCGACCCCTAACTGGGAAAAGAAGATTACTAAGCTTTCGACCCGGAGGTCATTTTAAGCCTAGCCATTTCATCCCAATGTAATACCATAGAAATGCTAGTCATTACCCAAGAATGCATTAGTGATGATGGCCCATGTCCAGGAGAGTTGTGGCTCTATCCCCGGTAAGAATTACAGTGCCCCATCCACTTGTCCAGGTTCCTCTTGAACAGTGTCACAGAGGTACTCTGTTTCACATGAATTGGTACCCTGTTACAAAGATGCAGCAGTCACTGGGCGACAAATCTGTCCTTCCAGCATGTTGTATTTAAGTTGCAGGCCACATTTAGGTTGCTGGAAGGGATAGCCCTAGTCCCATTTGATTTATGGATATGCAGCAAGTTCATTATGTTTAGGTCTTGGATTGCTGTGTAGGCTAGACATAAGTTTCCCCTAAGAAGTTTATATGCTATGGAATATAGTGATGGGGATTTAGTTGGTCTTTGTAAGGCACATGCTGGAGCTCCTTGATCTTTGTTAGAAATCTGAGGTGTCTCTAATTTCTGCAGGTGCTTAGTATGGTACATACCAAAAGGGGTGTTCTACTCAATTATGGGCCAGATAAGTGCTGTGTATAGGGGGGGGGGTTATAACTTTGCTGTCGAGGTGATGCCTTTACTAATCATGTGTGCTATGTCGAAAGCTTTCCTTACTGCAGTAGACAGTGGTTGAAGTTAAGATCACAGTCAACTTGTTATCCCAGGCCCCTTAACTCTTTATGGATACTTCGGGTGTCGTCGTTGATTTGATAGTGTGAGAGGGCATTGTTTGTGCAGAAGGGAATGAAGATGTATTTCTTTGCATTCAATTTGAGACCGTGACTAATACAGCAGTGTCAGTGTTTGGTCTGTGTGAGACCCTCCTGGAGTATATTGATATAATTTGGGGATTCAATGATTCCACATAGTTTGCAGTCATTTGCAAACATGGTCAACCACAGCCCCTTAGTTTTGACCTGAACTTCTGAGAAGTATATACCAAACAGTGGGTGGGGAGGCCCAGCACTGACCCCTGTGGCACCCCAGTGGTAACAGGTCTGTTGGTTGATGTGGAGTCACCCACTTTGATAGTGTGTGTCAGGTTTGTGAGCCAGTTGGCAACCCATCTTACAAGGAAAGGGCTTTCATTCAGTTTAAGTTTATCGGTAATGCCTGAATGTGGCATTGTGTCAAGCCTTTGTCATTCTGAGGTATGCTGTGTGCACAGATTTTCCCTCGTTAATGGCCGAGGTCAAATTTTCAATTAAATCCACCAGATTTGACCGACAGGATCTGCCCTTCACGAAGCTGAATTGGGTAAGTGCCAGAGTTTGGAGGTCACCTATGTCTTTATTTATGAGGTCCATAATGATATGTTCCATGGCTTTACAGATGATGCTGGTCTGGTTGTGTGTCTGTAATTTCCTGGGCCTGTTACTAGGCCACTTTTTAGGAGGAGAATAATTGTTGCTGTTCTCCATTCTGCAGAAACAAAGCCTGTGGTTAGGCTATGATTGAAAAGGGTACTTAGTGGTGATGCTAGTTCATGTTTTATAGGTGTGTACTAGGCTAATAGCCCTGGAGCCTTTACAACCCTAGCCCATAGAAGTGCCCTGGTGTTGTGCTGCCCAACGTTGGCTCCCAGTGCCTCTATCATGTAGAGCCACTGGAGTGATCCCCGGAGTGAACTTTCTATTACCCATCCAGTTATCAAGATTTCTCTTGAAAAGGGACAGCAAGGTGCTCTGCTTGACATGTATGGGAAGTCTATTCCAGAGCATGGGCAGTCTCTGGGTGAGGAACCTGTCCCTCTAGCCTGTTTTGTTGATTAAAAAAACTAAAAAGAAATGTCCACTTTGAAGCCAATGTACTACACCCCGGAAAGTATTTATTGTTAAAAACACAAAAGTTGATAATATCCAATAATCGACAATAGTCAGTCAAGCGCTTTCGTCAGATGACTTCTTCAGAACAAAATTCCATAGTTTCATCTCATTTTGGACTGATTGATAATGACTCTAATTAACAATTGATAAACAATTGATTAACATTTAAAGTGGCAGTGTGGGGTAAACACTGATGTGTGCATATATATGCAATATTTATTGCACTTTCCTGCTGTTTGTTGCAAAAAAGAAAAAAAAAATTATCCTCGTTTCCCATCTTTCCTGACCTAGAGTAGTCCAAATACAGGCTTTGCTATATTCTGGACTTTTGGAAAGTTCTTGTGTTGCTCATTTCCTTTCTTGGATAAAAGGAGGCTTCTTTGTTCACCCGTGGCAGTGGGGAGCTTGGAGCAGCCTATCTATCCCTGGAGGAGTGTTCCCAGCACAAGAATCTGGTAGTCTATTGGCCATTTTGGGCCAATTTCTAGCTCTTTCAGGTCCCCCTGTATAAAACCCACTTTGGCACAGTTTTTGGGCTTGTTATTACTCAGCCAAGCTCCTTGTGGTCCTGCAGAGTGGTGCTAGCAGCAGAGAGGCTAAAAGAGTGACTGCTAACCTGATAAAAGTGTTTGTTTCCCTGCTACTACCTGGGCGACTGTCCGATCTAGCTAAACTGCAAGTATTTCTGCTTCTTGAACTGTTTTAAACTGTTTAAAGCTGTTTTTGCACCTGCACTTTTAAAGTTTGTCCTGTTTGTTGCATTTACCTGTTGAGGCTACACACTCAAGTGCGCTAGCCTGTGTTACATATTTATTGCATTTTCCTGCTGTTTGTTGCAAAAAAGAAAAAAACATTTTCCTTATTTCCCGTATTTCCTGACTTAGAGTAGTCCAAATACAGGCTTTGCTGTATTCTGGACTTTTGGAAAGTTCCTGTGTTGCCCATTTCCTTTCTTGGATAAAGGGAGGCTTCTTTGTTCACCAGTGGCAGTGGGGAGCTTGGAGCAGCCTATCTATCCCTGTAGGAGTGTTCCCAGCACAAGAATCTGATAGTCTATTGGCCGTTTTGGGCCAATTTCTAGCTCTTTCAAGTCCCCCTGTATAAAACCCACTTTAGCGCGGCTTTGCATGAATTTGTGCATAGCGCAGCATTGGGCAGCACCGCTTAATTGGGTTTAAACCATTCTCGGCTCCACAAAGTCTGCTCTTCACTTTTTCCCTTAGAACTGATCCAGTTCTCATAATAAACACCATATTCCCACTCTAAAGCCTGGCACTTGTTCACTAAAGCAATTATATAAGTCAGCACTAAAAAATTAAAAGCACTACACCCTCACAAACTCCCCTTGAGTACTTTGTTCCCCATTGGCCCTTTTTTTCAATTATAAAGGAATTCTCAATACTATTCTAGCATGTCCAAAGGTCAGTTGTCAATCTCCTCTCCAGTCCAGCTGGTGAATCTGGGAATCTTGAGGCAATGTTACAACTGCCTTATGTACACAGACAACCCTCTCCTCCTCCCAACAAATTCCAACACGTGTGAGAGATGCAACCATATAGCCAAACTGGAGGCTAAGCTCTCTCAACTCAGTACTGGCGTAACCAGTCAGGAGGAGAAAGAAACCACACTCACTACAATTCCAGTCTCACATAGACCTACCACGACAGCAAACCAAACACACAAAAACATACTCTGAGGCTCTAAATAAAAATCTGCCTAAGCAGCAGAGACCTCCAAAGCAGACACCCAAGCAACCGCTACCCCAAAACAAAACACGTGCAACACATAGCTCACAAAGCCAGTGTGCCGAGGAGTCACAGCCCTTAAGGCTAAACACCACACCTGATACACTTGTAATAGGTGACTCTATCGTCAGGCACACTGACGTCCCGCTCATCAGGCTGAACAAGAAGGTCACGGTGAGCTGCCTGTCTGGCGCTAGGATCCGCCACATAACACAAGCACTCAGGTCACTCCAAGGCAAGTACAAATATGGCTCAGTCATTGTCCATGCTGGTGTGAATGACCTGAGACGTACCTCCCTGGACTACATGAAAGGAGACATAGAGGAGCTCTCTGAGCATGTAGCCCAGGCCAGTATGACCCTGACCTTTAGTAGCATCTTACCCTCACCAGGAATGATGCCACAGTATGAAGACAAGATGATAAATTTCAACAATTGGCTTAAGTATTGGTGTCATTCAAAGGGGATACAATGCCTGTCTGCCTGGGATGATATGCTCGACAAGCCACGATGCTTCGCTAGGGACGGCTTGCACCTGTCACCCCTGGGCTTTCGGATATTGGCAAAGGCTCTTGCCACCCTCATAGTGCCTTTTTTAGGCAAGGCTCAAAAGACAAACCCACCTCCATAGGTATCACAAGGGATAAGAAACTAAGAGTAGTGCTACTCAACGCCAGAAGTCTAAACCTCAAGATGCACGCACTCGAAACTCTCCTTAGCATGGAGAACATCGATATCTGTGCAGTAACAAACCTGGTTCAAGGCTCCCGAGAGCAACCCAGCACTACCAGGTTATACCTCATACCATGTTTTTCAGCCCCGAAACTTGGACCGAACCACAAAAGGAGGGGGAGTATCAATATTCGTCAAAGATACCCACACCTCCAGGTTGGTGACACAGCACGAAGCATCAGAGACTATCCATGTGCAACTAACATAGGTGGTAATCCATTAAGTACAGAAGAAGTAATTAGGGACCTGGGGACCCAAGTTGATAGCAATCTCTCATTTGACAACCACGTGGCCAAAGTGGTTAGAAAAACATTTTATATAGCCCACCTAATCATGAAGGGATTCACATCTAGATTAGGGGAGGTCATCGTGCCTCTTTACTCATCCCTCATCAGGCCCATAATTGAGTACAATGCCCATTTTGGGATGTACCTTACCAAACACCTGCAGCAACTGGAAAGACCCCAAAAGTACCTCACCAAGAGGATCAAAGGGCTCAAACAGATGCCATATGCTGCCCGGTTAAAGAAACTCCAGCTCTACTCAGTGGCATACCGCCTGCTCAGAGGTGACCTGTGCCTGACGATAAGGCCATGTCCAACCCGAATTAAGGGACATGCTGCACCTCAAAAATCCAAATCCCATCGAGCTACATGTTCGAGACTTGAACCTCAGCACTGAAATAAATAGGACATGCTGGAGGGACAGATTCATAACCCAGAGGATCCCTTCACTCTGGAATAAAATCCCAGTCCAGGTTAGGCAGAGTCCCTCATTGACTCTTTTCAAGAGGAATCTTGATGAGTGGATGGGAGATGGTATCACTTCTGTGTCACTGTTAGACAGAGGCACAGTATACTAACCTCGAAAAAGGGCATAGCAAAATTAATTTAAAATGGGTGGCGAAAGCCAAACATACTCTGGCTAGGCTTATAAATGCCCGAGGGCAGATAGCCTAGTATGAACCTATAACAGTGGGTAAAACTGCCTTCCAGTTTATAGCCTGCTACAGACCACCCTCCCAAACCCAGGAACCCCACTCTGCCTTCCTGAGAACACTGAAAAATATGAAGGTCTCTCCAAACACCATTATATTGGGCGACTTCAACTACCCTAACATAGACTGGGAGCATTACTCTAGCTCCAACACCCTAGCCCGAAGGTTCCTAGAATTTATAAACTCAAATGCTATGGAACAACTTGTTGCCACTCCCACAAGAGGGGCAAACATACTGGACATGATCATCACCAACATGGGGACTCTATGCTCCAGACCAGAAGTGTATCCCTCACTGGTAAGATCAGACCATAAACTAATCTCACTAGATATTCACATCCCGACCCCAGCCCCTGCCCAGAAAACCACAGTGAAAACTTCTCTAAAGCAAATCTTACACTCCTCAAAACCGAGGTGGAGTCCTTCAAAGCCCCCGGACCTGTGGAAAATACGGCCCAGACCGCAGAATCCTTTATAAACGCATTCTATGAACACCTTCAGGAATGCATGGATCAGGCAATCCCAAATAAAACCAAGACCCAATCCTCCAAAGCCTGTCTGGTGGACCCCAGCCATAAACAAACTATACAGTAGAAGGAGGAAGCTACTACATGATAGAGCAAAATCCCAAAAAGGGAAGGCATCTCTGATCAGTATTAGCAAAAAACTATGGGCACTCATAAAATCGTCTAAGGCCAGCTTCGAGAGAAAAATTGCACAGGACACTAAGGATAATCACAAGGCTTTCTTTAGTTTATGTTATGAACCTGGGTGGGAATTCCCAGATATGCTCAGAATTAGTCCAGAATGACAAAAAATCCACAGACATTGCCAACATCCTAGCTGACAGGTTCAGCACAAACTTCTCCCCCCTTTCCCCACCAAAAGGGCAAATATCTATCCCAGCAGAGTGCTGCCCCCCTGACATCTCAGATGCTCAGGTAAAAGCAAAAAAGCAAAGCAAAAAACACAGCATCAATGGGACCAGATGGTGTCCCAGGCTGCGTCCTACATGAACTCCAAGAAGAACTAAACCCAAACATAAGACTACTGTTCAGTCTCAGCCTTACTACAGGATATGTACCCAAAGAGTGGCGTACAGCAACAGTGGTCCCTCTCCACAAAGGTGGTGCCTCAACAGATCCTGGAAACTATCGCCCCATAAGCCTGACTAGCTTGGTCTGCAAAGCTATGGAAAGGATCATCATGGTCCTCATAAATAAAGATATTGGGGACCTACAGACACTGGATCCTACCCAGTTCGGCTTTAAGGGCAAATCCTGCCTCTTAAACCTGGTTGATTTCTTTGAAACAGTCACCAAGGCCATTGACAAGGGGAAGGTGGTCCACACAGCCTACCTGGACCTTGCAAAATACAATACCCCACTCGGGCATTATAGATAAGCTCACCAGCTTTAATATAAACCCCTATGTAACTAGATGGGTTGCAAACTGGCTCAAGGACAGAACCCACATGGTTAGAATTGCTGGAGCCATGTCAGACTCCAAACCAGTTACAAGTGGCGTCCCACAAGGCTCAGTCCTGGGACCTCTCTTGTTCAGTATATATTTCTCGGAGGTACAGGCTAACACGGAAGGACTGTGGCTGACCAAGTTCGCAGATGACTGCAAACTGGGCGCCATAATCGACTCTCCAGCCGACACAAGCATCCTCCAAAACGGCCTCATAGAAACAGACAACTGGTGCCAGAGCCATGGCCTCAAGCTAAATGCCAAAAAGTGTATAGTCATCGCCTTTGGCAAAAACAAAGTGCCCACAAATTACCACATAGGTGGTAATCCATTAAGTACGGAAGAAGTAATTGGGGACCTGGGGACCCAAGTTGATAGCAATCTCTCATTTGACAACCACGTGGCTAAAGTGGTTAGAAAAACATTCACGTGGCTAAAGTGGTTAGAAAAACATTTTATATAGCCCACCTAATCATGAAGGGATTCACATCTAGATCAGGGGAGGTCATTGTGCCTCTTTACTCATCCCTCATCAGGCCCATAATTGAGTACAATGCCCCTTTTGGGATGTACCTTACCAAACATCTGCAGCAACTGGAAAGATCCCAAAAGTACCTCACTAAGAGGATCAAAGGGCTCAAACAGATGCCATATGCTGCCCGGTTAAAGAAACTCCAGCTCTACTCAGTGGCATACCGGCTGCTGAGAGGCGATCTGTGCCTGACGTATAAAGCCATGTCCAACCCGGAATTAATGGACATGCTGCACCTCAGAAAATCCAAATCCCATCGAGCTACGCGCTCGAGAGACTTGAACCTCAGCACTGAAATAAATAGGACATGCTGGAGGGACAGATTCATAACCCAGAGGCTCCCTTCACTCTGGAATAAAATCCCAGTCCAGGTTAGGCAGAGTCCCTCATTGACTCTCTTCAAGAGGAATCTTGATGAGTGGATGGGAGATAGTAGGTTTACCCCAGGTATCACTTCTGTGTCACTGTTGGACAGAGGCACAGTATACTAACCTCGGAAAAGGGCATGGCAAAATGCATTTAAAATGGGTGGCGAAAGCCAAACACACTATGGCTAGGCTTATAAATGCCCTAGGGCAGATAGCCTAGTATGAACCTATGAACCTATAAAAATGTAAATGAATAAATAAATAATTACAAAGTTTTAAAAAACTAAGGTATCGTTTAAAAACTATAAAAATAAAGCAATATATTACAGCTTTGTAGCTCTGAACCTTAGTTCCGGTTTAATACTGATGGCGTCATTGATACCTGGAAATTCTGTGGCATTCATTTTGAGTTGCCACCTGGTTTCAGCCCTTAGCAATTTATTTGTCCATTCCCCCCCTCTAAAATCCATATTAACTACTTCTAAAATTGCAAACCTAAAACAATGGGAGGGGTTACAGTTAACATGTTTAAAAAGGGCATTTTTTTTTCATCTTTTTAAACAATACCTTTGTTAGTTTTTTAAAACTTTGTAATTATTGATATATATATATATATATATATATATATATATATATATATATATATATATATATATTATTTATTTATTCATTTACATTTTTATATAGGCACACATCAGTGTTTACCCCACATTGCCACTTTAAATGTTAATCAATTGTTAATTAGAGTCATTATCAATCAGTATAAAATGAGATGAAACTATGGAATTTTGTTCTGAAGAAGTCATCTGACGAAAGCGCTTGACTGACTATTGTGGATTATTGGATATTATCAACTTTTGTGTTTTTAACAATAAATACTTTCTGGGTTGTAGTACATTGGCTTCGAAGTGGACATTTCTTTTTAGTGGTTTTCCTCTCCGCTTTTGCACCTTTTTCTGGTTTATATGTTCTCTTGATTGTGGTAATGAGGTTGAGGTCTCTGGAGCGTGTGGTGCAGAGGGATTGGGATTCCTTTAGATGTAGCATTTCTAACAGAGCTGAGTCAGACATGGTTTTGTAAGTCAAGCAGAGATGTCGTCTAAGCAGACGATATGAAACAGAATAGCTAGAGTCTTTTGAGTTTGTCCATGTAGGACTTGTGTTTAATGCCTAGGATCCTCTTCGTGAGGTACTTCTGTGGCCTCTCCAGCTGTTGCAGGTGTGTAGTGAAGTACATGCCAAATGGGGCATTATACTCCATGATTGGTCTAATGAGGGAAGAGTAGAGAGAGCGAGACTATGATCTCTTTCTTCTTGGATGCAAAACCCTTGTTAATGAGATGTGCCACATAGAAGGACTTTCTGACCACAGTGGCAATGTGGTGGTCAAAGGAGATGTTGCTGTCAACTTTCATCCCCAGATTTCTTATAACGCCTTCAGTGTTCAGTGGGCTCCCATCGAGTGTTGTTGTGGGAACTGAGTTTTTACCAAAGGGGATGATGACGCATTTTGGGGTGTTAAGCTTAAGGGCATGGTTTCAACACCAGTCATTGGTCTTAGCCTGTTTAGAAGACAGCCTGAGATGTTGTATGGTCCCATAGAGGCTGTGTTTTTTTACCTTGGACAAGGTTTTGAGGACCTGCTTTTCAGATATATAGGGTGGGGGGGATTTTTGTAAGTTTAGAAGGGGCTAAGGGAGTGAAACTTTTGCCAGACCTATCCACTAGCAAGTTTGCTGCCTCATTGAGATTAGTGTGAGTGATACCGTTGGCCACTAGTGCTGCACATGCTTGGGTTCTGTATACGTATAGAATACAATGCCCCATTTGGTATGTACCTCTCAAGACATCTGCAACAACTGGAAAGGCCACAGAAATACCTCACTAAAAGAATCACAGGCCTAAAGCAGATGCCCTATGCTGACCGCCTTAAAAAACTACAGCTATACTCTGTCGCATATCATCTACTCCGAGGCGATCTCTGCTTAACATACAAGACCATGTCAAACCCAAAGCCACTGGACATGCTATACTTAAAGAAATCCCAATTCCTCAGAGCCACACGCTCCAGGGATCTAAATCTTGTAATCGCAATAAACAAAACATGCTGGAGGGATAGGTTCCTGACCCAGAGACTCCCCAGACTCTGGAATAGACTGCCCATACATGTCAAGCAAAGCGCCTCTTTTGCCCTCTTCAAAAGGAACCTTGATGATTGGATGGGAGAAAGGAAATTCACCCCGGGGATCACGTCAGTCACCCTGCTAGACAGGGGTCCAGGGAAGTAAATAGTGTGGAAAGAAATAGCCGATAGCCTATTACCAACCTATGAACATAGCTGTATAAGGCCTTATGGTTATCATTGGCTATACTTGCTAAGTTTCTCTCAAAGGAGCCCATGGAGGATTTGACAAGTTGTCTTATTTGCCTGTTGAGGCTGAGGAGGGTGCTGTTCCATTGTTGAGGCCTTGCCTTTGTTTTCTTAGAGAGCAATTTTTGCATTTATTGTAAAGTTTGTTGATGCTGGATGTCCACCATGGCAGCTTGTTTTTACTTGGGGCACTGGCTTTGTTTCTTTCTGTTACATCGCTTCCTTTGGTTTTTCAAATGTTCATTTTGCGATGTAAAGATGTGGAAGGTATTGTAGCCTTACAAGGCCGGGGTACTCTCTGAGGCCTTGAACTAGGTTTCTGTGACTGCACAGACGTCTACATCTTCTGTTGATAGAAGTGCTTCCAGGGAGTGCAGCTTTTGGTTTAAGCTCCTAGCATTTAGCAGCATGACCCTTATTTTGTTCGGTTGGCCAAAATTTCTTTCATTTATCGCAAACATAGCCACCGATCATGTGTAAGATCTATCTTTGGTGGTTTGGCAGGAAGTAGTAGTTTGTGAAACAAGTTCTCATTGCCACAGTGTCCCAGTGAGTGGCATTATTTCACAGTGCTTTGCTCTGTTTGAGTTCTTGGCTGTGGCTTTTTCTGTGTGTAACCTGCATATCCTGTATGTCTTTGTGTGTGTGTAACTATATGATCTGATTTCTTCAAGTACCTCAAAGACGTAGAGTAGAGGAACTAGCATTCCTCCTTTTTCCCTGAAGATGAATGTGCAGTGTCTATGTGTCTGTTAAAAAATGCACACACACAACAGTGCCGGGCACATACATAACTCTTCTTGGTCAGTTTGTTAACAAGTAACTGTCTTTCAAAAATAAGGCCTAAAATACATACATCATAGAACATTTAGACCCTTACAAGTCTCTAGAGGGTATATAAATGGATTTTGATATTGACTTAGCAGTGACCTCTGTCCTCATCTGCAACCATTCTAAAACTATCCTTGCTCAGAGGTGTACAGAACATTGCTGTAGCTGGGGAGTGGCTCTCAATGGACATAAAAAGTGTACACACCCCTGTTAAAATGCCAGTTTTTTCTGTGATAAAAAATGAGACCACAATAAATCATTTCAAAACTTTTCCCACCTTTAGTTTGACCTAAAACCAGTACAATTCAGTTGAAAAACAAACCAATCCCTTAAACTAATACTTTGTTGAAACACCTTTTTATTTAATTACAACATTCAGTCTTATTGGACAGGAGTCTGTCTGCATGGCACATCTTGACTTGGCAATATTTGCCCAGTCTTTCTTGCAAAAGTGCTCCAAATCTGTCAGATTGCAAGGGGATCTCTTGTGCACAGCCCTCTTCAGGTCACCCCACAGATCTTCTATTGATTTTAGGTCTGGACTCTGGCTGGGCCATTCCAAAACTTTAATTTTCTTCTGGTTAAGCCATTCTTTTGTTGATTTGGATGTATGCTTGGGGTCATTGTTGTGCTGAAAGATGAAATTCCTCTTCTTCAGCTTTCTAGCAGACACCTGAAGGTTTTGGGCCAAAAGTAACTGGTATTTGGAACTGTTCATAATTCCCTCCACTTTGACTAAAGCCCCAGTTCCAACTGAAGAAAAGCAACCCCAAAGCATGATACTGCCACCACCATGCTCCACTGTGGGGATAGTGTTGTTTTGGTGTTGTGAAGTTTTGTTTTTGCACCAAATGTACCATTTGGAATTGTAGCCAGAACGTTCAACCTTGGTCTCATCAGACCATAACACATTTTCCTACATGCTTTTGGGAGACTTTATGTATTGTTTTGCAAATTTTAGCCAGGCCTAGATGTTTTTCTGTTTAAGAAAATGTTTCTGTCTTGCAACCTTAGCCCAGACATATGGAGAATATGGGAGATTGTTGTCACATGTAGTACACAACCAGTACTTGCCAGAAATTTCTGCAGCTCTTTCAGTGTTGCTTTAGGTCTCTTGGCAGCCTCCCTGAACAATTTTTGTCTTGTCTTTTCATCAATTTTGGAGGGAAGTCCAGTTCTTTGCAACGTCATTGTTGTCCCATATTTTCTACACTTTTTGATGACTGCCTTCACTGTGTTCCATAGTATATCCAATGTTGTGTCATTTTTTTTTTGTACCCTTCTCCTGACTGATACCTTTCAACAATTAGATTCCTTTGTTGCTTTGTAAGCTCTTTGCAGACCATGGCTTTTGCTGTATCAGACAACTTAGTAAATGTCAGGAAAACCCTACTAGGGCAGCTGAACTTTATTTGGGGTTAATCAGAGTCTCTCTAAATGATGGCAGATGAGTACCCAAGAAGACTGACTCAAAAGGTGCTTCAAGAAAGTATTAAAGGGTGTGCACACTTATGCAACCATCTTATTGTACATGTTTTATATTTTCCCCAAACAGATTTGTTTGTTTTTCAATTGAATTGTACAGGTTCTAGGTCACATTAAAGGTGGGAAAAGTTTTGAAATTATTTATTGTGGTCTAATTTTTTTATAACACAAAAACCTGGCATTTTAACAGGGGTGTGTACACTTTTTATATCCACTGTATGTATGACAGCATTCTCTTGGAATATCTGAATGTGGCCATTTGAATCTCTGCTTTCATCCCAAATATAACACCAGAAGGTTGCATGGACTGTGATTTTTTTTTTTTTGGGGGGGGGGGGGGTTGCTATGCAGGCAACATTCTCAAACATTTGTCTTGGCAATTTAGTGCATCGGCTTTCAACAATAAGCCTTAGGCACAACTTATGCCTCCCTTGAAAGAAAAAAAAATACGACTGAAATTTGTTTAAATGTTTTTTTTTCTTCAGGCCACCACTGGATCAAAAGGTTATAAAAATGTTCTAAATGCACCTCGGAATATCTATAATGCTATGCCTTCTAGCAGTTTAGTTATTTCCTGCACAATTACTGTGGTGTCTTGGCCAGGTAAGACATGCTGAAATGATGTAAGGAAAAATAAAGATGAACGGCAACACTGTATTTTTTTCCTTAATCATGCAAATATGAAATAAATATGTATGGTGTTGGGAGCCCAGGATGGGGGAAAACTGGGGTGAACAGGATGTATGGGTGAAACAGTAGTCATTAGGGGGTGCCATGAATCCCTTTATCTAGGGCATTTCACCAAAGGCCAAAGATGTACAGCATGAATACATTTTAATTCTCAGTCTTCTGCCTTCTCTTGTCTGGAAGACATATTTGCTATGTAAAGTCTCCTGTACTAGTCAGTGAGCTGACCTGATGACCCTTGTCAGTCATGGCCATGCCAAAATTCATTACATTGTGATACTTGCAGAATACACGCATTACAGTAAGTAAATTTTGAAAGGCCACATTGCACTAGGGGATTTCCATGAGAAATCTGATAAATGCATCACTTAAGTAAAACACAAACAAAACTGAATAGATTTAAGTAAAACGGAAAGCAAATATTAAGTTAAGAGCAAAGTAAATTGAGTAAAACAAAAAATATACAATGAAAAGTAATTAATGCTCAGCCATTTGTATACTGATTGGGTACAGCAGTCAATGTCCCTGTGTAAATTCAGCTTTACTTTTAAAAAAAAAAATACTGCAAAACAGACATCCCTGCAGCCAACTGTTTAGCATAAAAAGTACAGCTGACATATTGTGTGCCGCAAAGTATTAAAACCAAATGCATCCAACTACCCAGTCTATAAGAAAGTCTTCTCACTAGAAAAGCACACTAAGTAAAAAGAAAGCAAAGCACTACTTGAAAGTGTTTTAAAAAATTAACAAACATCTCCACCACAGAATGTTGGAAGTCCATATGCATCCTCAAATAAACAGTAGGATGCCTGTGAACTTGTAACTTACTTTAAAAAAATTAGAAGTCTCAGAAAGAGTACTTGGTGTTTCTTTTTTTTTTCACTTACTTTTTACCTTGTAGCATATCATGCCTGTTGTCTAGTGAGGTATGTTCTCTGCTAATACTGTAAATAAGTGTAATATGTAAATATGTGTAATCTGCAGTATAAAATGCACATTTTCCAAACTTTTCACCAGAATGATTAATACACTTTGAATTTTTTTATCTCCTGGTAATTATAGGGATAATGTAGGAATGTATCCATAGTCTTTAGTGGTTGCATCCAAATGTTTATCTCAAAGGTAATTTCGTAGAGGGTAAAGGTCACGTATGTCTGTCTGTGGGGTGCTTCTTGGTAACCTGTATATGTTGCTATATTAAGAAACAGCCCACATAAAATAGGAGTTATTTAGGGGAAAACATGTCACAGCACTTAAGGAGTGATATGTATACAAACTTTGGAGAAGCACTTTAAAATATACTGTAAAAGCATTGGTGCATACATGTTCTTTACATGATCGTTACATTAGGAAGTTCTCACCAACCGTTCAGGATGGTAGGAAGACATAAAGCATTAATTGAAATATGAAATTGCTTATTCTTTCAAACATTGGCGTTATATTTTGGTTCGTGTAATAGCAAAAATCCATGAGATGCTTCACTGTTGTGGTCTGATCATGATCATGCCATCCATGAGTAATGCAAGCATCACCCACACCCAGTTATGAATTATTGCTAAAGTGAAGCACAGCATGCAGTGTTATAGTACAGAGTGCATGTACAGTGTTACCTGTATCCTAGTCAAAGCTAAGAATTGTACTATTGATGTGGCTACCATAAAGACTGTTAATTTGTGTTTAATGTTACATTTGTTAGATGTGTCATTAGTTTGATTTGTCAATGGATTCCTTTGTTGATAATTTTGCCATAATGTCAAGATCTAAATAAGTAACCATTCTTTTTAAGCTTACTTCCTACTAGTGTAGCTTTAATTAATTTTTATGGTAGTGGTAGTCTGAAAGGTATGATAGTGACAGAAGACTATCCATATACATGTCAAATCTGTTGGAGATTCAGAAACCTTTATTGCATTGTGGTTGGTGAATTAGTGTAGAAAGTAGCTACATGAAGGAGAGGTTAATTCAGAGGTGCACTTACCACAAAATACTACTGCAACTTTACTATTCAAATTAGTATATATTGACATGGAAATGAGCAATATTATTAAAATGATGGTAATGGTAAATGAAGGTAAATAAATATGGCAGTGTGATTCAGAAACGTATACATTTTGCACAAGGCACAACTGCTAGAGTTGCTGATTTAAAATTCTGTATTCATGGGAGAGGCCATGAAAGCATGTATGGTGTAGCCATTGCTTTAGTAGAGATGTCTTTGAAAGAAGCTCATCTCACAGCCTTTATCCATTGAGGTATGCGTCAACACCCGCTCTGCTGAGTCTTCCATCCACACAAAGCATATCATGCCCTTTGTGACATAGACGAAGTGGACTGGTATTGCGTGCATAGAGGCATCATGCAGGAGCTGGTGGAGGATGTGTTGCCATTATTTAGGCTCAGAAGTTGTTACTAGGCTAACAACCGTTAGGGCATTTACAAGCCTAGCCATGCACGCCAAATCCATTTGGATCCTGAGTGTCATGGGAGGTAACAAAGGGATTTATGGGGTGGCGTTAGTTAGGATAATAGTTTTCTTATTGACTGCCTCCATCCATAATGGAGGCCAACTGGGGATAAATTTTACAATTTGCCATTCAGCTGTCATGGTTTGATTTAAATAGGGTCAGGAATTAACTCTTTCACATGGATGGGGAGCTTATTCCATAGCACAGGGATCCTTTGGGACACAAATGTATCCCTCCAGCACATTCTGTTTGTCATAAGCAATGGTCATATCCCTGGATTTAGTGTTTCCGGTACTGTTTGTTTGGCACATTTGCAGCAGAGCCATCAGGGTTGAGTCAGAGGATGCCCTGTATACAAGGCAGAGATCCCCTCTCAGCATCCTGTAGGAAACTGAATACAGCGACAGATCCTTTAGGTGATTAGTGTAGAACAGAGTATTCATGTCCTGAATTCTCCTGGTGAGAAACTTTTGTGAGTGTTCCAATTGTTGTAAGTGTCTGGTTAGGTACATGCCAAAGGAGGCATTCTACTCGATGGATCTGATAATTTAGAGTGGTACTATAACTTCCTTGGACCTGGATGTCATACCCTTGCCTATAAGTAGAGCAAAGTAGACTGATGTTCTCACTGTCTTGGTTGCATGTTGGTCAGATTGGTGTCTACATATGCTTCATGATCCCTTACATCTGGGTCAACTGTTAAGGGTGTTTTATTGAAGCAATAATTAACTTGGGGTGGCAGTTTCCAAAATGACACCCCTAATGCATTTTTGGCATGGAGTTTTAGGCTATGATTTTAGCAACAGTCATTTGCCTGTGCTAAACCCTATAGCAAGATGTTAATAAACTGGGGGAATCTCTAACAGTTAAGTTGATGCCAAACAGAGCAGACCTAGCACAGAGCACTGGGTACTCTGCTGGTGACCAGTCCCTTGGTAGAGGTGGCCTCTCTGATCCCGATTTCTTGGATCTTGTCTGTGAGCCAGCTGGCAACCCAGCAACACTTTCCTGTGTTGGTGAGTACCAGATCCAGTGTGTTAGTGCACAATTCGACCAGAGGATCTGACTTATCCAGGGTGTTTCTGTTAATAAAGTCAAGGAAGCATTGTGCCCATGGGTTTGATGCAGTGTGTTTCCCACTTTATAGTGGGATAGTTAGTCACCCATGAGTAGGGTGTTTGGTTGGATAGTGAGCTCTCTCTAGTAAGTTTAGGCAAGTGTCTTGAAACGGTATAGGCGTAGATGGTGACTTTGTAGCTAGCCATGATATGGAGGAAGCATGTCTGTGGTGACTTGCACATGGATGAGCTCCATGGCATCATCCTGTTTAACCAACCTGGAGGTGTGTTTGTTGCTAACGTAGATTGTGACACCATCCTGTGACAGGATTTGTTGTTTGAGCATAATAAATTTCGCCTGGAAAACATAATGTTAAGTTGTCAATCTCGCCTTCATTCTTGCTGGATGGGTTCGGAGCCGATCCTCGGCTCCGACTCGGCCAATACTAAAGCTCGAGAGCTAATTCCACCGGCTCGAGGCTCCCCTATATCCCACAATGCTAGGCGGTAACTACTCAGATCTTGTTTGCCGCTATAGCTGACTAGGTGCTTTTCTACCGGCTCAGGCAGGTGAGTTAGAGTTTTTACATATTAGGTATTTCTTAACCCCTTTTTGTCTCACACCATAACCTTTTAGTTTAATTAAATAGTTAGATTAATCGACCCCTGTTTTTTCGGGTCTATATTCCCTTCCTTTCTTCCCTTATCTTATAGGCCTTCGACCCCTCCCTTCCCCCAGTCCTTTAGTGTGACTGAATTAGTTGTTTTTTAGTTAAGGGCTTGTGTGTGTGTGTGTGTGTGTGTGTGTGTGTGTGTGTGTGTGTGTGTGTGTGTGTGTGTGTGTGTATATTTGTGACTTGTTAGCCTTAATAATTTAATAATTTTTTCAGTAGAGGGTGTGTCTGTAGTGTGTTTGTGTTGTTGTCAGGCACTTCTTTACGATGTCAAAAGACTCAGGCTTCAAGAAGTGTGACTCGTGCTGTCAGAAAATGTCTGACAGACGGTCACACTTCTTGTGTGTATTGCCTGGGACCTTTGCACCTGCAGGACTCTTGTGCTGTTTGTCATGGTTTTAGCCCTAGAGTCCTGCAGGAACACAAGAACAAATGAATCTTGCGGGGCTTATTAAAGCCTGAAGGCCCCCCGACTCAGTCTGTGTCGGGGAAGCCTTCTAAAACTTCCAAACAGTCGGCTCCGGTTTCAGAGTCGACTGCTGGAAAGACTAAGTTGGCTTCGACATCGGCTCCGGCTGGAGCTGATGTTTCTAAGCCTCATATTGTTACCTCTGCTCCGGCTGGAGCCGAGGCTGATAAAACTCCGTTGGCTCCGATTCTCTTATCGGAGCCACAGTCTAGGAAGAGGTCCAGATCCCCCTCTATCGGCTCTGTGCATTCGGCGCCAGGATCCCCTCTTCTTTCTGAACGGAGCCATAAAACTCATTCCTCACGGTCTTCCAGGTTATCTGACCATGATTTGCAAAGGGTAGTGAGTAGACTTGGGTTCATAGGTTCATAGGTTTATACTAGGCTATCTGCCCTAAGGCATTTATAAGCCCAGCCCAAATTTTTGTGGCCTATGCCACCCCTTATATGAAAAAATACTGTGCCCATTAGTTTGTTGTGCCTCTGTCCAGCAGTGACACAGAGATGATTCCTGGGATAAACCTACGATCTCCCATCCACAGGTCAAGATTTCTCTTGAACAGAGCCAGCGAGGTGCTCTGCCTCACATGGATCGGGATTTTATTCCACAGCATAGGGAGTCTCTGAGTGATAAATCTATCCCTCCAGCACGTCCTATTTATATCCGTGCTAAGGTTTAAGTCACTTGCTCTAGTGGTTTTGGTGGATTTGGATTTTTTGAGGTGGAGCATGTCCATTAATTCGGGTTGGACATGGCCTTGTATGTCAGGCACATGTCACCTCTGAGCAGATGGTATGCAACTGAATAGAGCTGGAGTTTCTTCAATCTGGCAGCATATGACAGATTTTGGAGTCCCTTTATCCTTTTGGTGAGGAACTTTTGGGGTCTCTCCAATTGCTGCAGATGTCGGATGAGATACATCCCGAATGGGGCATTGTACTCTATCATTGGTCTGATAAGTGAAGAGTACAGGGGAACAATGACCTCACTAGATCTGGATGTGAATCCCTTCATGATCAGGTGGGCAATGTAGAAGGTCTTTCTAACCACTTTAGCAATGTGAGTGTCAAAAGAAAGGCCACTGTCAACCTGGGTCCCCAGGTCCCTGATAACCTCTTCTGTGCTTAGTGGATTGCCACCTATATGGTAGCTTGGGGTTACCTTGTTTTTCCCGAAGGGTATGACTATACATTTTTTGGCGTTTAACTTCAGGCCATGGCTCTGGCACCAGCTATCTGTTCCCGTGAGTCCCTTCTGAAGGATATCAGTGTCCGATGCACTTTCTCAAGTCCGAGGCACTGGCCCAAATGCTGCATAGCCTGACTCACCAGTCAGTGGCTATTTCCGTTCCCCAATACATTCCTCCTTCGACTCCCTTGAGTTCGGAGCCAAGGCTTGTCGGAGCCATGACTGTCGGTGCTTCGGATCCAATACCTTCCCTTTCGGCTCCGTCGTCTGCTCCGATATCCTCCTTGGAGGGATCTCGGTGCCGAGCTTCCCTCGTCGGCTCCGAGGGGGCGAGTGGCATCGGACCCTTGTCCGACCCCGCTCTCCCTCTCGGGGCTTCGGCACTGGTGAGTTCGGCTCTGGCATCGGCTTCGGAGCCATCCCTATCAGTGCCGGGGGAGGTCCTTGTCTCTTCGGAGCGGGGGCCTCTGGCCTTGCCTGACAGGGGTGCCTTCGAGGTCATGCAGAGTGTGCTAGAACCAGGTTCTGCCCCACAGTCGGCTCCTTCAGCCCCCCCATCTACAGTGCCTGCAGTGATTTCTACTCACCCCCTTGTCTTAGACCGCAGAGAGCCAACTCCTCAAGTTTCCCCATTGGGAATTTCCTCCTCTTCAGAGGCCTCTCCTGACCCGGCAGGAGATCCCCCAAGGAAGAGGCAGTGCAAGAGGAAGCACATTGACTCCCCTGAGTCTATCACCTCTGACACTGACTTAGAGGAATCCGAAGGTTCCCCTCGATCCCCCTCTGAGGATGTCTCCTTTGCTAACATCCTTGAGATCCTGAAACAGAGGGGGAACAGACCAGCCCTTAACCCTTCGGAGGAGGAGTCAGTGTATCTTGAGGCATTTGGCTGTCGCCCTTCTAACTCCTGGGTGTCCCCTCCCTTTGACCCCCTTATGGAAGTGGTGGCAAGGAAGACTTGGACGGCTCCTGATTCAGTGGAACCCACCCTGAGGAGACCATCTAAATTTATTACTGCCCCTAGAGATGAAGATTTTTTATCCAAAGGTGTCCCTGTTGATGCCATGGTGGTGGCTGCGGCCACTAAGAAGGAGTTAGCTGATCCTTCGGTTCCTGTCCATCCTCCTAATAAGGAATCTAGGACCATGGACAGGTACAGCAAGCGGATGTTCTCATCAGTGACCTTTTCAATGCGTTCACTGAATTACTTATGCCACTTCATTCATCTCCAGAGAGATTTACTCAAGGATATGGGTGAACTGATAAAGGATCCTACAGCTGAGGGGTTCAAAGACACAATGAACTCCCAGTTGGCAACCTTGAATTCCATCGTTAACTCCTCCATGCGGCTGGTCTCATATGCTGCAGATGGGGCGAGTAGAGCCGCAGGCACAGGTGTTGCCTTACGACGCCACGCCTGGATGTGGCTATGTAACTTTGTGGACCCTTTCAAGGCGTCCTTCACCAATTCTCCCTTTGATGGATCATCCTTGTTTGGTCCACAGGTGAAGGATACATTGACCAGGTGCGAGGTAGAAGGTAAGACTCTCTCTGCCGTAGGAGTCCGTTTTTCTACCCCTTCTAGACCCTATCCCAAAGGTCAGAGGGGAGGAAAGATGTGGTTCCGCAAACAATTCCAGGGAGTCTCATCTGACGACAGGCGATTCCTCTAGAGGCAGAGGGAGAATAATAATAGACGCCCCTAGAGGCAGAGGAGGTCCAAAAACCAGGGTAGCAGAGAAATGTTCTCTGACAAACCTTTCAGCATCCCTGAGGGGCTGCCCGGCTGTCCACCTTCGGAGGCAGTCTGGGGAAGATTATCCCTGTACCCAAAAGCCTGGCTTTCCCTTACTCAAGACAAATGGGTACAGTCGATCATATCCGAGGGTTACAAAATTCCCTTTGTTCACATCCCATCCCAACCCAAAAGATCCCTTCCAGACGTTCCACCCAGTCTAAGGGAACAAGCAGCATTAGAAATTTCAAAGCTGCTATCAAAAAGAGCTATCCAATCAGTCCCAGCAGACCAGCAAGGATCCGGAATCTACTCCAAATTCTTTTTGGTACCAAAAAAAAACAGGGGACTGGAGACCCATACTGGATCTCTGCTACTTAACAAGTATGTCAGGAAAACAAAATTCCGGATGGTCACGCTACAGTCCATTCTACCCTTCTTGGGTCAGGACAATTGGATGTGCTCGATAGATCTTCAGGACGTGTACTACCACTTCAAGATGAACAGACGCTCCAGGAGATATCTCCGCTTCAGGCTGGGAGCCAGTCACTACCAGTTCAGGGCCCTGCCCTTTGGTCTCACTACAGCCCCCCGTGTGTTTACCAAATGCATGGCAGTGGTCGCGGCTCACTTGAGACGTCAAGGATTCCAGGTATTTCCATATTTAGACTGGCTCCTTACCGCCACCACCAGACATCAGCTTCTTCTATCCAGGGACTTCACCATCCAGTCTTGCCAAGCTCTAGGCATTTCGATAAATTTCGAAAAATCTGCCTTGTCGCCTTGTCAGTCTATTACCTTTATAGGCGCCATCTTAGACACACTCAATCTTTCAGCCAGACTCACAGAGCAGAGAGTGTCAGACATTCGGAACCAAGTTTCCCTTCTCTTACAATGCAACAAAGTCAAAGCCAGACTAGTTTTGAAGGTGTTAGGACTCATGACAGCAGCTATTCCCCTTCTCTCCCCTTAGCTCGCTTTCACATGAGGATCCTCCAATGGATGCTGTTTACTCAATGGTCCTTTCAACAGCTCCCGATGTCCCATACCATATTGATAACTCAATCATGCAAGAATCAACTGTCTTGGTGGATCACATCACCTCAACTTCTCCAAGGAAGACCCTTCACTCCCCACCCCTCCCCCCAGTCACCACGTTGACAACAGACGCCACCCTGATCGGGTGGGGGGGCATTATCAGGGCAGGACAGTCCAGGGCACGTGGCAACCTATCGAGTGCCACTCGCACATAAATGTCTTGGAGATGAGAGCAGTGCTTTTAGCGTTGCAAGCCCTTCACGACTCTCTTCCCACTGGGACTATTGCAATTCAAATGGACAACATGTCCATAGTGTGGTACATCAACAAACAAGGCGGAACCAGATCATACCCTTTATGTCGAGAGGCACTCAGACTTTGGCAATGGGCGATCTCTTCTCAGCGTTTTCTGATAGCAACGCACATTCCCGGGAAATCCAACGTTATTGCAGACAAATTGAGCAGAGCAATTCTCATGCCCCACGAGTGGTCTCTAAAGAAATCAGTTCTAGAAGAAGTATTCCTAAGATGGGGCCAGCCTTGCTGCGATCTTTTTGCTACTCCCCAAAACAGCAAGTGTCACGACTTCTTCACTCTCTTCCCGTTACCAGGCCATCCCACCAGAGACGCTCTAATCCACGATTGGCCCTGGGGACTTCTATATGCCTTTCCCCCCTTTCCACTGATATCTCAACTAATTCAGAAAGCCATCGCCTTGAGTGACAATGATCCTCATTGCCCCTTACTGGCCTCGACAGATATGGTTTCCCTTTCTTCATCGTTACCTTTTGGAGCAGCCTTGGCATCTGGACCCAGTACCAGATCTGATAACCCACCAATCGGGTCAGCTGCACCAATCTCTGCCTTCTCTAAACCTCACAGCGTGGTTTCTCCGATTCCAACCTTAGCCAGGCTTCCCTCAATATCTCGCTCGGTCCAAGATATCTTGATAGCCTCTCATAAATCTTCTACCCAGAAGATTTATAGTAGCAAATGGAAACGCTTCTCTCTTTGGGCAACATCAAAAAACATAGATCCCTTTACTGCACCTATCCAGTCTATTCTAGACTTTCTAGCAGAACTCTTTCATTTAGGATCTTCTGCATCTACCATTAGAGTTCAATTGGCTGCCATATCAAATTTTCATGTTGGTGTTTCAGAGTCTAGCATCATGGCTCATAAACTCTGTAAAGCCTTTTTAAGGGGCGTATTTCTTCTCAAACCTCCAATCAAAGACCCCCCGCCTCAATGGGATTTGAACTTGGTTCTGGCATCCTTAATCCTTCCCCCCTTCGAACCGGCGGCTTCATGTTCTCTGAAGTTGCTTTCTTGGAAGACACTTTTTCTGGTAGCTATAACTTCAGCGAGAAGGGTATCTGAACTCCATGCTCTGTGCAGTCGTCCTCCTTACTTAGTTTTTCACAAAGATAGGGTATCCTTCCGCACTAATCCATCCTTTTTGCCTAAAGTTTCCTCTCAAACAAACCTAAACCAAATTATTGATCTCCCTGTTTTTTTCCCTAACTATTCAAACAGGTCGGAACAAAAGCTACATTTTTTTTGGATGTTCATCGCCAACTTAGATATTACCTAGACAGGACTAAACAATTCAGGAAATCTAATCAATTGTTTCTGTCATATGCGGAAGGGAAATTGGGCCTTCCAGTTACTAAAGTATCCCTCTCTAGATGGCTCACCTCTACAATTACCTTCATCTATGAGATCAGACATCAAAAACTACCTTCAAGACCTAGAGCTCATTCAACTAGGGCATTAGCTACATCTGTAGCTTTTCAGGATAGGCTGCCAATAGATTCCATTTGTGCAGCAGCCACCTGGGTTTCTCCTCATACATTCATTTCACATTACAAATTGGACATGGTTTCCAGAAGCCGTGCCAATTTTGGTTCCACTGTTCTCAATAGTCTGTTCTGATAGGCCACCCGGGATAAGGTGCTAGGGACGCGGTCCCATCCAGCAAGAATGAAGGCGAGATTGACAACTTAACATTAAGAGTTATGTACCTACCATAACGTTCCATGTTAGTTGTCTTCTCGCCTTCTTTCTTGCGTCCCACCCTCCTTCCCCCAAGCCTGGACAGACCGACAGAAATTCAGTTTGTGTTCTTCCTCTGGAAGTCGTCATTCCCACAGGTTCTTCCACCTCTTTTATCCTTTCTGAGGTCTGCGATACCTTTTACACAGATTGTTTTGAGGTGGGTTTCCCTACCCCATTCTATGGAGACTAGGGTTGCTTGGTATAGCTATCAAATGAGATCTGAGTAGTTACCGCCTAGCATTGTGGGATATAGGGGAGCCTCGAGCCGGTGGAATTAGCTCTCGAGCTTTAGTATTGGCCAAGTCAGAGCCGAGGATCGACTCCGAACCCATCCAGCAAGAAAGAAGGTGACAAGAAGACAACTAACATGGAACGTTATGTAGGTACATAACTTCTTATTTAAGGAAATGGACAAGTTTACGAATCTTGGATTGGACATTAAAAATGACAAACTATGTAGAGACACGAATGATTATAAAAATAATAGAGTTTATACACACTTTAAACAATATAAGAATATGAAACAGACCATTAAATCAAAGGATGTTAATTCTCATGGTAGAGATGGTTTGACAACACCTAACAATGTAGAACCTGTACGGACAAATAGAAATAGCAATAATGATAATTTTGATAATCTTGATTATGGGGAAGGTCAGGGAGATTTTTTAGAAGCACCGACCTTGAGGAGGTCGGAGAGGTTACGCAACAGACAAGGTGCACAGTATGTACAACAGAACAGATATTACAACAACATCAGGAGCAATGCTTGGCACAGATAGATGTATGTGAGTACAGTAATTTTACTGTCAATGATGATTTTAACTTTTTGAGTTATGGTATAAATATTGATGCCACTAGTAGTGTTAATAATATAAGTAACTGTTTGTTGTATGATGAACCATCGTGCCCTCAAAAACCTGATACTTTTAACACTACTAACAACTGTTTTATTGTTTCTGAGGGTGGTTTTAGTTTGTATAATTACACTGACAAGCATTTTGGACATGATTTTTTTAACACTTTTTTTAAAAGTGGTTTTACCTTTGTTCCATCTTTTAAGCTTGATGTTGGGAGAATTTTAATTAACTTAAAATTATATACTAGATTATTAAATTTGAAGGTGTTTTTTTTTCAAACAAGGATTGCACAATAAATTTTGGTCACTTTACATTAAAGCGAAGTAGTACATTCATACCACCAAACAATTCAATGATTTATATTTTTGAAAAACTGTGTGAGACACGGATAAGAAGAGTTTTGAAGAATGTGAAAAATATGGATGAGAATTTAACATTAGCCGAGCAGTTTTGTCTTAAAGAAATCACTACATCTGATAAATTTCGGGTTATGAAACCAGACAAGGGAGGGGGTGTGGTAATTATGAATAATATTGACTATTACAACAAAATGACTATTATGCTTAGTGACACGAATACTTATGAAAAAGTTACCAAGTATGAGATGTCGAGGGCCTATACTAAAATAGATTGGTTACTTTATGAATATCTCATGGATGGTACTGTTAGCAGAGAGGAATATTCCTATCTCACTGTTGATTTTCCTATTACTCCAAGTATTTTTGGCATCCCTAAGATACACAAGGATGTCAATAATCCACCATTTAGGCCAATTGTGTCAGCCAGAGGTTCAAAAACTGAGGCTATGGCATCCTATATTGGTGTTCATTGTAAAGCAACTTTAGAGAATTTACCACACATTTTAAAAGATTCCTGGCATTGTTTGGACTTAACAAGACAAACTAAGGCTATAACTGATGTAACTGGTTCTAACTTGATTTTGGCCACTATTGATGTGGTGTATTTATTTTCTGTTATTCCTCACAAGCAGGGCCTAGCTATGTTTGAAGCCAGTTTATTGAAAAATAGTGGTATGAATGCTACAAAATGTAGATTGTTGACAGATTTAATGGAAATTGTGTTGGAGAATAATTATATTTTTATTAATGGTGAATATTACAGGCAAAGTACAGGCGTGGCTATGGGTGCTAGGTGTGCACCAATATATGCTAATTTGGTGCTAGCTAATTAGGAAACCGAATCAGTTTTTACATCTATATATTGGCCAAAGGTATCCTTATATTTACGATATTTGGATGACATCATTATTTTTTGGACAGGTACGAAATATGAGTTGATTGAATTCATAGAGTATCTAGGAACTACTTCTTATTTTTTAGAATTCACTAGCAATATTCATGATAACTACTGTGAATATCTTGATCTTACCTTGTCCTATGGTGATGATGGATTTCAATCTAACATTTTTAGAAAGAAAACTTTTTCAAATTCCTTCTTACATTTTAATAGATGTCCTTCAAGGATGCATCTGCAGTCCTAACATATGGGTTGTCCTGCCTCAGGCAGCCCTTCAGTCGACTGGATTCCAAAGTCCAGGTCTGGCCTCGGCTGATGTCGCACTTCACCCGACGTCATAGCTGCTGTTTATTGGGTATAAAGGCATCAGCCGACGCCATTTTCCTCAGTCTTTCTTGCCGCGCGGTACCCGAAGCAGAAGCTGTTCGCAAGTGCCGGTCGGTCAGATCCAGAGATTTCTACTACCGAAGACTTCTAAAAAGCTAAGTACCCCGTTGGGGACTCTTTCTTGCCTCAGCTGATGTCAGACAAAGTAAATAATTGTTTAACTTGTGGGAAACAAATACCTCATAAGGATTTCCACTCTTACTGCCTTCCTTGCTTAGGCCCAGACCACGACGTATCAGCTTGTCTAGCCTGTGCTTCCTTCAACCGACGGACACTTAGACGTCGGTCGGAGTTTGCAGAGGAGTTTTTTGGTCCCGCTTTTGCATACAAAATGCCGTCGGAGACTCCGACTACTCAATTAGCTAAAAAGCGCAAGGAAAAGGACCGACACTCGCGGCCCGCGGTTTCGGCTGAAACCACGGTTAGGCCAACCGCGAGTGTCTCGGTTTCGGCTGTAACCGATCCCCCGGTTCTTCTTTCGGCCAAAAGCATGCCTCCGATAGCCGAGGCCTCAGAGAGCATGGCTGAATCTGCTACTGAATTTACTGCTACAGAAGCAGGCACCCAGGATTTGTCAGACACTATTCCTTTAGACATATCTACCCCTGCACGTGGGGCTGCTAGACCCCCTGCTTCTATGTCTATCAAGGCTTTTGCCAGGGCTAAAGCAGCTAAATCTTCTAAGGCCTTACCTGCTAAAACTCCTTCACATAGGCCTACCTCTAGTTCCCAAATGCTCAGCCTGGCTGAGGATCTCATTTCTTTGCTCAGGGGATCCCAACCTCACCCAGACAGGGCCTCTCAGCCCCCTCCAGACAAGAGGCCTAGGACTGAACCCCCGGAACCTGTCTCTACAGATTACTCCTCGGATGACTCCGACATTTCAGACCCTCACGAAGGCCCATATTCTCCTTATGAGGATTCTGATGCAGAAGACTCCATTCCTTCTGCTTCTCCTCCTGAAGAATTTTCCTTTGGGGAAACTTTGCATGCTATGAGGGAACACTTCCAATGGCAGGGCCAGGATTTTTCAGATTCAAGGAAAAGGCTTAGGACCTTTTTACACTTACCACAGCATAGGCCTTTAGCCATTCCGCCAGTAATAACAGTTGTTGATGATGCATATAATGATGCCTGTACTGCCCCTGATTCTCTTCCTCTGGCCCCTGCCAAACCAGACAGATATTACAGGGTTCCGGACACACATTACCATTTGTATAAGGCTCCTGTTGCAGACTCTGAAACTATTTCACAGGGCCCTAAAGGTGTGGCAGCTGCCTCTGCCAAAAACCCTCTTCCCTCTGAAAGGGAATCTAGAGCATTAGAGATATGGGGTAAAAAGGTTTATACTTCTGCTACTCTATCGGCCAGGGCCTTGAACTGTCAATTTCACATGATTCAGTACCAGGAATTTTTGTTAGACCATATAAACAAAAAACTGTCTTCTCCTGAACCTTTTGATCGCAAGTCCCTTCAGGATTTGGTACATAACTCTCAACAGGTCAGTAACCATTCCTTAAAATGTGGCTATGATGCACTGGAGGCTTCCTTTAGATCAGCTATGACTGGAACAGTGATTCGAAGGCATGCCTGGTTAAAAGAACAATCCTTACCAGACCATGTTAAGTCAAAACTTCTAGATGCTCCCATGGAGAAACAAAGTTTGTTTGGCTTCCCTGCACAGGAGGTTCTAAAGAAGGTGGAAGAAAAAGCAAAATCTGTCCAAACAGTCAAGGATTTCTTACAGGTCCAACCTCCGAGGTTTAGCCGAAATTGGCCTTCGAAGAATTGGTCCTTTCCAGACAACTCCAGAGCCCAGAGAGGCAGAAATAGGCCCAGAGGCAGAGGTCAATCTAGGGGTGCCTACAGGGGACGTCAGTGGCAACCTACCAACCAGAGAAATACTGCCACAGATTCAACTACAACCACTTCCACACGGCAGACACAATGACTTGGCTCTAGTTTCGCCTACCAGGAAACAACTGGAAGCACCCTTGGGCAGAAAGCTAGCCTTATTCTCCGACAACTGGCATTACATTACAGGAGACAAATGGACTTTACAAACAATAGACAAGGGCTACAGGTTTCACTTCCACACTCTACCAAAAAAGAGAGGAATGCCAAACCTACCACCAAGCCAAAAAACAGACGCTCTAAGACAAGTCAACAACTTACTAAGGATGAGAGCTATAGAAGAGGTACCACTTATGGAACAAGGCCAAGGATTTTACTCCAGGTTTTTCCTTGTACCAAGAAAAGAAAATCAATGGAGACCTATTCTAGACTTGTCCGCACTGAACACATACCTCATTGTTCCAAAATTCAAAATGCTGACCCTCCAGCAGCTTCTTCCCATGCTGGGCAAGGAGTCTTGGCTGGTGACTCTAGATCTCAAGGAGGCATACCTGCACGTCCCTATACGACCAGATTGCAGAAGACACCTCAGATTTCTTGCAGGATCAGAGCATTATCAATTCTCAGCATTGCCTTTTGGCTTATCTACTGCACCCAGAGTATTCACGAAATGCCTGGCATCAGTAATTGCTCATTGCAGGCTTCATGGAATTCAAGTTTACCCATACCTGGACGACTGCCTAATACAAGCGGACAACAATGCAAAATTAACAAAAGATTTGGAAAATGTCATACAACTGTTGCAAGCCTTGGGATACACAATCAACATGCAAAAGTCAAGACTAGTACCATCCCAAAGGATAACATTCTTGGGTACAGAACTGGATACATCAACTCAGATGGCTTTTCTCACAGAAGAAAAACAAAAGCAACTACCAGCCTACTTCATGACATTAACAACACAAACTCGGCTCACTGCAAGGGAAGTCCTGCAAGCCCTGGGCTACATGGCATCATGCATAATATTGGTTCCACATGCCAGGCTGCATATGAGAAAGCTACAATGGTACCTAAGGAATGTATGGTCTCAACACAAGCACAGTCTAGAAGCCCATATTCCAATAATTCCATGCCTGAAGCAAGAATTCCTGTGGTGGGCTCAGGCCTGTCAGTGCAACAGAGGCTTGCCTTTCCAGAAACCTCATCCAAGCCAGACCATCACCACGGACGCCTCAGACCTAGGATGGGGGGCACACATGGTGGACAAGTGTATTCAAGGCCTATGGACCAAAGACCAGCTGAATCTACACACAAATCTAAAGGAGATGCTGGCAGTGAAAAATGCGATCCAGGCATTCAGACCACTCCTTCAACGGGGTCATCTGCTGATAAGGACCGACAATACCACAGTCATGTGGTACATCAACAAACAGGGAGGTACACATTCATATCCTCTATGCCGGATGGCAATGGACCTGTGGAATGTGGCCCTGAATCTCAACATTCAACTTCAGGCCAGATTTGTACCAGGAAAAGAAAATTCTCTAGCAGACACCTTAAGCAGAACTACCACGGATGCTCATGAATGGATGCTGCATCCAGATATCTTCAAAGCCATAACAAAGAAATGGGGACTACCAGAGATAGACCTGTTCGCCTCCCCACACAACCACCAATTGAAGAAATTCTGCACAAGAGCATACCACCCACTTGCTTGGAGGGTGGACTCCCTTTCCTTCAGCTGGAAAAACCTGACAGCATATGCATTTCCACCTCTTCCCTTGATGTACAAAGTACTACTGAAGATCAGAGAGGATCAGCCAAGGGTAATCCTGATAGCTCCAGACTGGCCGAGGCAACATTGGTACCCGCTACTGAGAAGCATGTCTCGGACACACGCATGGCCTCTACCTCTATGTCCCTTACTTCTAACACAGGACAACTACAAGATCCTACATCCAAACTTGAAAACACTGCAGCTAGCTGCTTGGAATATTGCATAAAACAAAATAACCCAGGTTTATCCCAGATGGTTAAGGACATTGTTCTGGAGGCACGCAGACCTTCCACAAGGAAGACTTATTCAGCCAAGTGGAAAAGATACCTCATTTGGAGTGCAGCAAAGGGAGAAAATGTCTCATTGGCAAACATAGCACACATCTGGAATATTTAGCAGAACTGTTCCACAATGGCCTGTCTAACTCCTCCATTAAGATTCATGCATCAGCAATTTCAGCAAAATACAACATGGATCCTCCTGTCTTCTCTCATCCTCTACTCAGGCAGTTCTTGAGAGGAATCAAAAATGTAAAACCTCCAAGGAAACCACCTTTACCTACATGGGATCTCAACTTTGTGCTGGAAAAGTTAACACTTCCTCCTTTTGAACCAGCAGCAACAGCAGAATTACAGTTCTTGTCTTGGAAAACTGCTTTCCTGCTAGCAATCACTTCAGCAAGAAGGGTATCTGAGTTACAGGCATTAATGGCAGTACAACCCTTCCTTATCTTCCATCAGGACAGAGTCTCTCTGAGAACTAACCCTACCTTTATGCCAAAAGTGGTCTCCAGAGTATCATTGAACCAAGCGATTCATTTACCTACATTCTTCCCCAACCCACAGAACAGGGGGGAAAGACTACTACATACCTTGGATGTGCACAGACAATTACGCTACTATCTGGACAGAACTAAGACCAGCAGAAAAACTGACCAGCTTCTGGTAGCATATGCAACAGGAATGCAAGGAAAAGCAATTTCAAAACAGACAATCTCAAAATGGATAGGAAATTGCATTCGATTTTGCTACTCTTTTCATGGAAAGACAACTCCTGAAAATGTCAGACCTCATTCCACAAGAGCTGCAGCCACCACTACAGCTTTCCTACGAGGAGTGGCTACCAAAGACAGTTTAGAAGCTGCTACTTGGAGCTCCGTGCATACATTTACCAAGCATTATAATCTTCCCTTATATTCTAGATCCCGAGCAGGTTTTGCAACTGCTGTTTTGCAAGGGATCTTAACTACACCATCTTTATCTTAGTGCCTCTTCCCCCAGTTTGGCTATGGCATTCTACCCATATGTTTAGGACTGCAGATGCATCCTTGAAAGACATAGTACAGTTTTGTACCTACCATAAATGTAGATGTCCGATAGGTATGCATCTGCAGTCAGGATTACCCACCCTCCTTCCCCTCTGTGGTATTCCTAGGGTATTTACCCCTCTTTTAGCTAGCTGGGGGAATCTATTATGGTGTATTTGTTTGTATATATGTGTATATATATATATATATATATATATATATATATATATATATATATATATATATTTATTCTTATATTGTTGGCTCTCTACTGTTTGGAATTATTTGCATTTATCCAAATTTAGCCTTCCTAGAGGGCACCTGGCATCTGGGGCAAGAAACACTGAGGAAAATGGCGTCGGCTGATGCCTTTATACCCAATAAGCAGCAGCTATGACGTCGGGTGAAGTGCGACATCAGCCGAGGCCAGACCCAGACTTTGGAATCCGGCCGACCGAAGGGCTGCCTGAGGCAGGACAAACCCATGTGTTAGGACTGCAGATGCATACCTATCGGACATCTACATTTATGGTAGGTACAAAACTGTACTTTGTCATCCTTTTTATCAAAAAAGGAATTTGGTTAAAGGGCAAACGGTTAGGTTGTCAAGAATTATTAGTGATGACAACATTTTCAACATAGAAATTGAAAAATTATCTTGTATGTTCCTAGATAGAGGATACCCTAATGAACTTATTTCAAACATAAAAAGGAAAATTTTTATTAAAAGATCCACGACTTACAGACCTATTATTAAATATGGTTGTGATAATATGTTGAATGTAAATTCCAATATGTTAAGATATGATGCTTTCATTTTACCGTACAATGATACAGCACAACATATAGTTAACATTCTCAGGGAGACCTGGACAAGTGTTTTCAATAACAATGTTGAGTTATTAGAAGCCCTTGGCCCCCAGCCCAAGATTACTTATAGTTGAGGCAGGAATCTAAAGGATCTTTATGAGATGAATATTAGTAAGGACATTTATAAAATGTCCAAAATGAGTAAATGTGGAACCCGTCACACATGCAAATACATCAATGATGGTCCATATGTTGCTATTACTAATTATGGAAAAACCATTAGATGTCCAGGGTATTGCAGTTGCAATACAAAGATGGTAGTGTATTCAGCAACCTGTTCAGCATGTTCTGCATTTTACATCGGAAAAACAATTAGAAAGTTAAGGGAATGGATTGTAGAGCATGTTAGAGATATTAGGAAATTTAAGACCACTAGTTCCCTATACATGCACAGTATTAGATGTCCCAACTTTAAACGTTTTTTATTTTTTATTATTGACAGAATTCCTCAGAGTATACACAAGGGCGGGGATGAGAAGACAATGCTGGAGGCAAAGGAATGCCTTTGGCAACTTAGATTGAACGCCTGTACTTTGCCTGGTATTAACGATGTAGTATCTATTTCTAGTATCTTAAAATACAAGTCACATTATATATGACATTTTACAAGGCCATTTATGTTGATATATATATTTGTATAGGTACACCACATGTGAATATATTTTTATTCATTTACATTTTTATTTTATATGATATCATATTTAACACATATATTTTTTGATATATATATATTTATATTTATGTCAATTTATTAAATGAATATATTTACTATATTATTATTTATATTACTTATCTCCCAATTTTTTATCTATTTTTAATCTTCAGAACGGGTTATATGTTGTTAGATCTATTGAGTTCATTGAGCCTTCTCTGTGCCAAGTTGCTTTAAGAGACATTTATTATTCAATTAATCTAATTAGTTTTCAACAATGTAATTGATGTATCAACTTTGCATATATAAAGGATGGTCGAGTTAACATTTTTTCAGTACTCTGATGATGCCTTAATGGGTGAAAGTGCTTAGTACTACTGTTTTAATATTATTATTTTTGTATTTAATAAAGCAGTTCACGCGGTTCACTGTGTGGCTGTATTTTCATACCAGTTTTACTTGTTTTCGGTAGATTGTGACACCACCACGTTTGACCCTAGTCTGTGCTATTGTTGGTCTAAATGTGTGAAAGACACCATGTCCTTGCACTAGCTCTAAACCAAGTCTTCGTCACTGCACAGATGTCTACACTGTCCAGAGTGAGGAGGGCTTGAAGGGTGTGGAATTTTTTGCTTGGGTTTCTAGCATTGAGCCACAGCACCTTAAAGTTGCTTAGAGACTTTTTTTCATTATGTTGATAGATTTATCTTTTTGGCATTGCTCAAAAAAATGCACCAAGGGGGTAGATAAAGTTTTAGCCAGTGTCTGAATGCCTAGGGAGACAGTTGTAGCCATTCCTTGATGAAATATAGCTTGCAATTTTATACAAACAAAAAATGTTAATTGTTGACCTATTGAACTATATCAATGTAAAATTGTTACTTAGCTTCTTTTTAATGCAACTTTAACTTTATGCATGTATCCCAACATATGTGAATTGTTTTGCTATAACTGCTATTATATCAATATTGTTTAAAGTTGTACTTGTTTTAAAATGTATTACTGGAGCTTTTCTCCTCGGGTCTCCACTGAAAATGGTCCACAAACCCAGTTGGACAAACCCGGTTAACAAATGTCAATAAATAAATAAATAAATAAAGTAACATGGTCTGTTGACCTTGTTCTCCCATGCTAACAGATATTCGATCCCAATGGATTGACACCAGAAATTGTCAGTTATTAAAATCGGTCATTGTATGTTTATCCTGTGGTATCTTCCTTGGTGTAGGTGGAATTCTGCCCAATACAAGGGTGGTACCTGTCTGTGATTCACATTCCAAGAGACTGTTTGTCTCCCTCTTTACATATAATCCTGTTAGGTACGTCTCAGGTCATTTCCACCCAGGTGGACTATGATAGAAACATATTTGTACCTGGAGTGCACTGACCTTGACTGTGTGAGTGATGTTGTGGATCCTAGCTCCAGATAGTCAACTAAATGTTATCTTTTCCTTGCCTAATCTGGTGAGGGAATATCTGGATGTCGCACAGTGAAGTCCCTAATGACAGCTGTATTAGGAAAAGTATATAATTGTTTTATGAACTTTGCTCTTGGGGACCATTGATTGCGGGCTTGTGTGAGATGTTTGTTGCTTTTGTTGTGTGTTTTAGTGATTGTTGAGGAGCAATGATGCTGTTCGGCTCTTTTGGAGAAGTTGTTGTTGTTGTTGTTGGTCTTTCGGCTTTTCCCGGTAAGGGGTCGCCACAGCGGAACTCCGGTCTACTAATGATTTGGCAGTAGATTTTTACGAAACGCTGAGGTGCCAGCTCGACGCCCAACCATCAACGAAGGCACACCCATTTACGCATGCATGTCTTTCGAACGCTACCCAACCGTGGGGAGGACATGCAGACTCCACACATCAGGCACTCCCAAACCCAGCCGAGAATCGAACGGGAGAACCTCTTGCTGTGAGGTTTCGTGTAAATGCCTCAACATAAGACCGTGTGCATGGCGAACGATGTGTGAGGCATGTAGTGTCTGTATTGTTTTCTTGTTTCTTTAAAAAAAAATCTTCATTAAATTATCGCGTATGACATAGACAAATAATACTGACATAATTTCAGTTGCAGACATTACACATTTCAAACCGTGTTGACACAGTTGTAGTTGTAAGCATTGTACATCACTTATAATCTAGCCAGTCATTCTGTCAGATATTACATAGCTTATTCAAATCCTGCCTTTTTAAACCTCATTCCTTCTCTGCATGTATTATTCCCACAATTCTCATTTTTTTCCTATGTAATTTGCTCCTACCCTCATTGCCTTAGGATGCCCAAATCTACCAAGCTGGCCACAGAAACCATAGGGAATTGCATGTCCATGCTGTCCAGTCCTGAAATAGGGTGAGCTGTTTAGGAATAAGAATTAGGTTTTAACATTGGGTTCCTAGGGTAGTTTCTGGGATTAAGGACAAGATCTTGTATAGTGCTACAATATGGTAATGCGTTTCGATACGCAAAATAGTTTCTGAGATTAAGGGCAAGCTAGTCTGTTGAATGGTATATCCGTGGCTGTGAATACCAATGTTTTTGTACCATGAAGAATCTTAGCCTTGGAGACTATCCAGCAACCAAAGGAGACAATGAGGATGTATCTTGAGCACCTGCCTCAAGAATACTTCAAGTATGTGAAGGAGCATATGTGGTTCCCACAAACAAAGAGTAGAAAAGCAACACCATGCAGGCATTTTTATGAAGTATTTGGACCTAGTGGCAGCAACCACATTGCAGTAAAGGCCCCACCTGTGTTCCACTTCATCAGCTGCCAGATAGACTGCATTGCATAGGACATAATGTACAATGTGCTAGCAGACCACCCAGGTGGAGCCTACAACCCTTGTATAGTGCATATGTGTGATGTGTATATCAGCAATTTTATGTGGGGTTGTTAATCACAAGGCAATATTTTGGCGATACTAGATATGTCCTGTACTCATTGTTAATGATATTAGTAAGACACCTCCAGGCATTAGCAAGGAATGTGTATGGCATTGCCATGTCACAGACCCAAATTATTGTTAAGCATGTGTGTGTTGGACTACTTATTGCTTCTGTTTTCTGGAGGTCTCCAGTGGAGTCCTGCACTATGATCCTAAAATATGTGCAGCACTGAACACACATCAGATAATTTACTACATCATATTGCTGTGCAAACATATGCAGCAGGTGAACAACATTCAAGAGGTTGTCCCTGAGCTGGCAGTGGAGAAGGTGTCTGATAAGCAGCTGTGGAGGAGTTGACTGCAGGGGATAACTATGTGAAGTGGAAGCAGACATGGTACAGCTTGGTTGTCGCTATGGGACAGTATCTGATTCATAACTATGGGCCAGATTAGGCGTAACTTGTAACGGTAAATATGCATGCAAAAACACAACCAGGCTATGCTATGCCTTGCAGTGGCAGGTTACACTGGCATCAGACATTTAGTAGTGTACAGAAGGCATTGAGTACAGTTTGTCATATACTCAGGCAGTCGGTGTGTAAGGGTTAATGCTGTGTGTGCCACACTTGCTAGGAATAGTGGGATGTCACCATTTATGGTGTGACTGGGCAGAGGAGAGTGATGCTGATGAGTGTGGATGGGCACATTCAGCAGGAGCTGCAGCACTGTCCTGGGCATGTCCTCTTTGAGGGAAGTCACAGGTGTGATCCACATAACATGTACAAGACAGAGTGCTCCGTGAGTGTGAAGAGCATGATGTTTTGTCAGTGGTCTTGGCGTGAGCACCCTGTGTCTATGGAGTCTCATTGTGCCCCTTTATATGGATGGAATTATGGAGGTGGTAGCACTACAGGGCCTAGGCAGTGCTCTCCACTGTCTCTGGTGGGTTTCATCACTATAAGTGGAAGTGGATTATCCATGAAAAGGGTGATGGCTGTAATAGGTAGTCACACAGGGATATCTGCAGCATACAGACTTCCTGTGCTGACTTACAGTTATGGTAAATGAATAGACAAGCTCCTGCAGATCATCATGTAGACCACATACCACCCTGACCCAGATGAGGTATGGCTGCATTGGTCTCTGCCTGCCCCTGTACAAATGCTGAGTTGTGACCATAAAGGCCCTCTGATCAAGAGAGGGTGGTACCCATGGTGTTGCTAACTACAAGTGCGCCAACACTTGACGCCCTCTCCAACTGCATGGAGCTGCTGATTAAACAAGGATTACTGTCTCTCTTTCTGGAGAAGAGGACATTGCTTGTGCTGATGTGTCAGCGTAATCCTGCCCTACTGTTGCATCCCGTTTCCAAGAGGAGGGCTGCACAAGTGCTGTAGCCATAGAAGGAGAAATTATGACTTTAACATGATGTGTTTACATTGCCACCCCTTTGACCTCTGACCAGGATTTGAATGCTATCATAACTTGATCCATTCAGTTCCCCAACATTGGGAATGTTTCTGACCATGGTGGAGGAACCTGACATGTCACCTGTAGAAACACCTAAGCAAAGCAAAGTATGTGAGTGCAGCGTTCACCAACACCCACAGCCACCCCTTTGACCTCTGACGGACTGTGCCAGGATTTGAATACTATCATAACTTGATCCATTCAGTTCCCCAACATTGGGAATGTTTCTGACCATGGTTGAGGAACCTGACATGTCACCTGTAGAAACACCTAAGCAAAGCAAAGTATGCGAGTGCAGCGTTCACCAACACCCACAGCCTAGTGTTGGTAAATTTCTGTAACAGTCTCATGGAAAATCTTAAAATCCTTTCTGGCAAATTTAGTGCTCCAGCCTTGAGCCCTTTCTGAAATCTTTATCCATAATGCCTTGCTCCCCCATGACTAGCTCAGATCTCATTTGCCACCTCTTGAAGTAGCAATGCTGGTTTCAGCAGGTAAGTGCTCCACCTCTTTTGTTACTGGAAATTTGTGCAAAGTAATTATGGCATTTCACCATATTTGTTAAGGTTTTATCTTAATATAGTTAGTGTAGTGATTTCCCATTGTTACCATTACATTCTGAAGTTTTCTTTAAGCCTTTCCACTCTTGGCCACAGCGCCTTTTTATTATCTGTTCTTGTAACAGTAGCTTACATAGTTAAGGATAAAATTAGTGTTATTAACTGTAGTTCTACTTGTGCGCCTTCGTATAAAATTGTGTGTCTGCTTATAGGATAAGCTTGTATTATAAAATATAAAATGTAGAATTTTTCTTGGTAGATTATCTATGTATATTATACAAATAAATACATATGTATGTAGTGTGTAAATGTATATGTAGATTTACATCTTTATTTAGATGTAGATGTAGTTAGGGTCTTTACTTAGACTTAGTGTTGTAAGGGGATTTGCCTTTAGCTGCAGTGTATATTGGATAATTTATTGGCAAACTGCTGATTGAGAAATCTACCAGCTTCAAAAAAATGCTCAAAATATGGGCATAAAATTCCCCTTGAAGACCCCCATGGTATTTGTGTGGTCACTCTGAGGGGTGCACATCTGAGTGTCTTTGCCTTTGGGCCCAGGGCGCTTTTAGATAGGAGGAATAAGCTGGTAGTCAAAGCCAAGGATTCGCAGTTGAGGAAACCTATTTCCGATGCTTTAGCTCCAGTGTCCTAAGGACATGAGAATTGAAAACCATATGGTTTGGACACCAACCTATACCTTGCCTGTGGATCCAGAGTTAATGGTGTCTATCACCATTCAAGATTTTCCCGAGAGAAGTGAGAAGCCAATTTCTAGGCCCTCTTCAGCCCTATGCATGATGTCCTTCCAATTCTATGAAAGTATCACAGAAATTTGTTTGTATCGACTGTTGCAGAAGTCCCTCCAACTCGGATTGAGAATTGGGGTCATTGCAACTACATTGGTTTTGAAGCCAATTAAACCCATGCATTTCACCCTAATCCAGGTTGCATCCATCAGCTGTGGTCTCTTTGGGTCTATATGGTCAACCAGATCCTGTGGTCTGGGAATCCTTGATCCCAGGCATCCTCAGTCTCAGGAATTTTGGATCTGACTTTTCTGACATGGGGCCTATTGGACCTAAGGGATCGAGTGGGTGGCTCAGTTTGTTCTATTAGAGACAGCAGCCTTTGAAACTTGGCCTCCAATCCCCTCCTTGGTGCCAGCCACTCTTTTTGGACCCCAGGATCCTAGCCTTTTGGACAAAGATTTCTCCAGTAGGCTCCAACATAATTGGGACAGCCACCAAAAATGAGCTGTTTGAAGATTTTCTTTTATCTATCAACCCAGGATGGAGTCCTGGGGTTTGGATAGATTGGAGAAGTGGGTGTATGCTGTGACATCCCCACTCTGGGCCAGTAATCAAGGAGCCTGAATCCTCACTACTGACACTGGAGAGGGATGTTCACTTGAAACAAAAATGGATACACCCCGTATTTCCAGATGCAGCTGTCTGCATCAAGCACAGTTTCCCTTAAGAGCACACAGGGAACACATTCAATCCAGGGTCTGTGTTTTCCCCTCTGTCTAGATCCCCCAAAGGACTCCCCACTGGCACAGCTGTAAGGTTGAGTCCTCAGCCAAGTGTCCAAACCAAGTCCTCCAGCATCCTGTCTGTGAAATCAGTGCTTTGTATCACACACACACACACACACACACACACACACACACACACACACACACACACACACACACGCAAACACGTGGGAAAGGCTGGCACAGATTTACCCGCTGTGGCCCCTTATGCCTAGACTATAAGTTAGTTATCATTGCCAACTGACACTACAAAGCCAGCTACGTAAAGCTATTGCAAGGGTACCAGTTATACTGAGTAAAACTAATATTAATAAAATTGGTAATGTTGACCAAAACTAATATTAATAAAATTGGTAATGTTGACCAAGCAGCCAGGCTTCAGGAGTGGCCACAGTGTCACCAATAGATACAGGTACTCTCAAAGGTTAAAATATTCTCTAAAGAACCAGCCACAATAAAAAGTTTAAATATATTTAATAGTAAATAAAAGAACATGAAAATATGAAATATCTGTTTACACTAAACACCAGAGTTTCAGCACAAGAAATATTAAAAATAATACAGCTGGAAAGATTCACATAGTTACAGGAAAACAATACTTGACTATTCCCACTATATTTTCCTGAGTGATCTAGAGAATTACTGTTCCTACATACTTAATAGAGCAAGGCAAGATGAAGTAGGTGAGGGTTCCTTCTGTGTCAGGTTCCAAGAAACAGACTGCCCTGAAAGTTCTGTCTCGCGTCATATTAAAACATTATTTCTGTATAGAATGGCATTGCATACATCTGGGCATCTGACTTCTGGTTCCCCTGCAACCCCCCATTGCTAGAAACTGCCAGGATTTAGCACCTAAGTGTCAATAATACACACAAGAGCATTGCTCCGATCTGGTGCAGCTTCTGGAAGTCCTGAAATAATTACAAACTTCTACTCCTCCCACAGAGATGAACAACCCATGCTTCTTGTAGACATTACTTATCTGGATTTATTCAGAACTGTGAGATAACATCTTTATGGCCTAGGCCCATTAATTTTAATGTCTTACTGTTTTCTGAAGTTGGCTGGAACTGAGCTTAACCTGTCCTCTTCCAGTATCCTCAGAAATACACAGACACACACACACACAGACACACACACAGACACACACACACAGACACACACACACACACACACACACACACACACACACACACACACACTTTAATTCAGTTACAATACAATCATGCTCCACTGTTGGTACACTTTTAACACAAGAAGTGTTGTAAATCCATTTTCAGCACCAGCATCTGTACAAATTGTTTTAATATTCAAATAACATACAATTATTTACTAAATTCCAGCTAGCTGTGCTGGAATGTGTTACACATCCACTGCTCTACATCATCTGGCATGGCTGGCAATACCTCGCATCATCACATATGCTTATAGCTCCTTTGCTGTCCGGGCTTCAAAGTATGCCATTCATATGAGAAAGTTCTAGAGGGATTTATCTTAGAGAGTTATTCACTCTGAAGAACCCCATTGCACCAGAGTTACAGAAGCAACTTAAAGCCACTGTGTTGACAGTGTCCAATATCATTAACTTGTCCATGCCCCTGTTGCATAAAGTAGCGGTTGGGCAGTAAGAGCAGTCATCACCATGAGACACCATGTGTAGCTGTTTTTGTGAGACTTTGTGGACAGCTTTCAAGTGTCTTTCACAAACACCCCCTTCAAAGGATCCACCTTGTTTGGTTCCACAGTGAAAGAAAGTATGTAGAAGAAATAGAAAGATGGCTAGACTGCAGTAGAAATGAAGGTCAGGACACCTCTGTGCACCTTTAATAGTAACCATAAAGGACCTCATACACTGTGGTCCCATAATACTGGGTAATAGTATGACTCCTCTTCTGACAGAGATGACTGAGGCAGAGTAGGCCACTTCAGTGGACATAGGCCCAGAGGACAGGGAGCTTCAGAGGACCAGGGATGCTGTAGCGCCTTCTCTGACAGAAGCAAAAGAATCCCTGAAGGTTTGCCTGTCTGCTTCACTGTGGAGGTAGTTAGGGTACATATCCCTCTTCCTTCATTTGTGGTTTGCCATCACACAAGACAAGTGAGAAAGAGGGATTCTATCCAGATTTTATTGAATTTCATTTTTGGAGATGCCACTATGCAAGAGTTTCATTCTCTTCTGCATCAAATAACCATCCAGGAGGTCCCACTAGACCACATCAGATCAGGATTTTACTTGCACTTCTTTTTGGTTCCAAAGAAAACAAAGGCCCTCTAGCCTGTTTTGGACCTAAGTTTCCTAAGCAAATATGTCAAAAAGACCTGCCTTCAAATGCTCTCAGTGTAGACAATTCTTTGCTTTCAGAACAATGAATGGATATGTTCTGTAGATCTCCAGGAAGCTTACCTTCACTTAAAAATAGAAGAGGAATCCAGGAGATTTCTACACTTTGAATTAGGAGACTGTCATTTCAAGTTCAGAGCCCTCCCTTTTGTTCTCACCTCAGCCCCCAGGGTGTTCACCAAATGCATGGCAATAGCAGCATCTCATCTTCTAATTCAGGGATTCAAAATTTTCTCTTGCATAGACTACTGGCTCCTGGCTGCCTCTTTCAATGGGTCTTCTTCAAGCAGGATTATCCGCTTCACCTTTGCGCTTCCCTTAGTATTTCAGTAAACCTGGGGATGTCTAACCTGACCCCCCACTCCAAAGTCTAGTCTTTTTAGGCTGTCATTTGGATATGGCTATAACTCTCTCTCGTCCACTAGACAGAATGGTATCTCTAAAAACTGCTGTACAAGATCTACTGGAGTTCAGTTGTCCTGCTGTGCAGTTGATCTTGAGCATTTGCGGGCTCATGGCATCTTTGATTCTTATGAAGGAATTTGTTTTACTATACGAGAATCCTGAAATGGCTGCTTCAGTCTCAGTGGTCTCATTACGATTCCCTGCCTCAACCCCTCATCAGGATAACTGTCATGTAGAACTCGTCAATACTGGTGGATTCAATCTTCTGTGTTAGCTGCAGGCAGGACTTTCCATGCTCCCTCTCCAGTAGTAACTAACCAAAGATGCATCTTCTCTCTGTCTCTCTCTCAGGTGAGGGGAGGGAACATTTCATTGCGAGAATGGTCCAAGGGTTTTAGTCCAACTCTGAGGGTTGTCTTCACATGAATGTCCTAGAGATGAGGGCAGTTCTTCTTGTGTTGTTGGAATTGCTGGACTGTCTTCCTCTAGGAGAGAGAAAAATACAGACTGACAGTAGTCTGGTATGTAAACAAGCGAGGGGGAACCAAGTCGTATCTGTTTTGGTACAAGGCAGTGAGGGTATGGCAAAGGGTGATGGCCTCTTACTGATCTGACTGCAACACACACATCCCTGGAAGGTTTAATGGTCTTGCAAACAGTTTCAGCAAGAACCTCCTCTTGCCTCATATGTAGCGCCGGAATCCAGCAATTGGGAGGAGATATTACATCGCTAGGGCAAACCATGCTGTCATCTGTTTGCATCCCCACAGGACACAAAGTGTAGTGATTATTTTTGCCATTATCCCTCCAGGGCTACTTGATCATGAGTGGGATAACAGGGTATGAATAAAGTTCATACAGAGGTCATTTAATGCAAGGCCACAGTCATCCTCATTGCTCTGTTTTGGCCCAGTCAGATATGCCCCCCCCCCCAAACCTTACCTGAAGGAATCCCCTTCTGGATGTCATCACTGAACTGTCCGGGGAGACTTGCGTGAATATCTAAAACTAACTTCATGGTTTCTCCAGTTCTAATGATGGCACAGGATACTTCCTTTTCTGCTGATGTAGTCCACATACTTATAGCCTCAAAGAAATCTTCCACATGTAAGGTGTATCACAGCAAATGTCAAACAGTTAACAGCATCTGTGGAATGGAAAACTGTTCTTTTAGCGGCTGTCACTTCGACTAAGAGGATTTCAGATCTCCACACCTTATCCTCTATTCTTCCTTACTGTTCTTTCATATCGGTAGTGTTACCCTGAGAAACCAACCCACTCTTTTTTCCAAAAGTAGCTTTTGAGACCAATTGTTTACAACCCATAGCTCTTCTAGTGTTTTTACCGCACTACCAAAACAAAGAGTACATTTTGCATATATTGGATGTACACAGGCAATTTCATTTCTATTTTCACATGACACCACCCTTCAGGAAAGATGAACAGATATTTGTATCCTTTGCACAAAATACATTTGGCAAGAAAGAGTCCAAGATTTTCTCATCTTAAATGGTTGTCTGATTATAGTTCTTTCATTGGTTGGGTGGGTGGCTTAATGGTTAAGGTGTTTGCCTTACAAACACAAGGTGCAGGGTTTGAGTCTCACAAGGGATAATTGGCTAGGCTTAAAATGGCTCGCAAGGGCAGTTAGCTTAGTACTAACCTATGAACCTATATACACTTCTCAAAATAAATCCTTACCCTACAAACCTAAAGCTCATTCCACTAGAGCGGCATCAACTTCTGCAGCCTTTTTCAGGTCTGCATCCTTGGATGACATTTGTCAAGATGTTATTTGGTCTTTAACGGACACCTGTGTAAAATATTACATGTTGAGTTGTATTTCCAGTGTCAGAGCTTCCTCTGGGGCTTCCATTCTGAAGGGTCTCATGTCCTGAGGCTACCCAGAAATTATTTAGCTGGGGATTCTGATCCAAATGCCAGAGTGGACCAACTGAATGAAGAGGATATGAAAGTTATGCACTTATGATAAATCCTTTCATCCTAGTCCTTCCGATATGACAGCCTTACCTCCCTCCCCATGTTAATCTGAAGGATCTAAAAAACCTTTTTCCTGAATCAAAGCCAGTAAAAATGTGATTAGGTTTAGGTGCCAAACTCATTCTGAACTAGTCAGGGAAGAACAGGACATTGTGGGTAAAACAGTTTAGGAAGGACTTCAAGCTGGATCATTAAATCAGCCTGATCAGATCTAAGCACGGGCTTGAGGACCCATATCAGATATTGGATGGGCTGGAATGTAAGGATCTGTCATTATGATAAATGTATAGTTTTTATTTAGCGTCATTCTGCTCTGGGTGTGTTACTGTAGTTGTGTCTGTAACAAAAAAGAAGTCATGCATGTTAGTTGTATATCCCAGGCAAGCAGTACAGATTGTCCCACGTTATGATGTGCCCATGTGTTGCATCACCAGCTGATAATAAAGGTGCTCTGTGCAGTTCTGCTCCCAGGTCCAGTAATTCACTGTGGATAATTGAGCTGTCTGATCCCCCCCAGACCGAGAAGCCAGGAACTCCTCCATGTCTGTTAATAATGGCTATATTGTAAGCACCCCACCTGTGGGCCTCTGCTGTTGTGCCACAGGGATTGTCTTACTGTGCACATTTACTCATGTCATTAAACCCTGTGAAACTGCTTGCAAGTTCTGTTTTGGCCATGGTCTGAAGTGATTTGCCCTAGGGGTCTGCTAGACAGACTTATTAAAGGCCTGGTTTAATCTAATTTCCCAGAGCCTCTGCTGACTGAGTTCTTGGAGTGCCTGTAGCAGGATGTAATTTTCTGCCTGTGAGAACTTCACTTTCTTCTGTATCTCTAAGTTAGAAGTGACTACCTGCATTTGCAAAGAAATACATGGGTAAACTGTTAGCATGTTGTACACATTATACCCATACCTCAGCAGCACACACATATGTGTATTGTTCACAATGCCTGTATTATGTGTCACCTTTACGTTTGCATCCTTGTGAGTGCAGTTGTCATGAGCCTAGGTATTGCTTTGTCACACAGCAGGAGGCCACATTGTAGTATAAAGGAAACAATGTAAAAACATAGGGATATATATGGTTCAGTGCCTGTGGGCCACAGTAGCACACATTCTACCTTTAACTAAACTGCGGATGGGCACAGGAGTTATTCAGTTGATAGTGGCAGTCCCCTGAACTGTGGTACTGCTACAGGCCCAACAGTGTGATTGTCTGCTATTGTTTAACTACCCTGACAATGTCACACACACAGAATGTCATCACAGTATTTCCACTTCCCCCCCACATGCTACTCAACTGTTATATGACCCATGTCATTAATGTGTACAGCCAAAACCATATGTTGAGGTCTATGGAGAACATTCTTCCAGATCAGTGCAGTCCTTTATTATTAGCCACATAAGGCTTGCTATGTTGGTCTGATGTCACTTTTCATGTTATCTTCTACATATGGGTTTGGTTCCGAACCTTGGAACCGACTCTGCCATTACTACAGTTCGCAAAAGCTAAAAACTCTTGAGCTTAACCCTTGCCACAATGCTCCTCTCCTAGTTCCCTCTGATTTTGTTTACTGCTTTTCATGACAGATGCATTGTTCTTGACCTAAGTGTAACTTTGATATATTTCACATTTTGAAAGAGTCTCTACATCTTTTCTTACCTTTTTCATCTTTATCCCATCCCACTTCCTTTCTTTGTAACTCTTAGATTTATCCTCACCTGTCTTTCAGTACACTTGTGTATTCTAGGGTATCATTGTTAGTTTTTTTTCCTGCTTTTCTCCTCCTATTTAGAGGTGTGTGTGTGGTTTGTATAGCTGGCTTGTTGTCACCAATTATTTACAAATTTTAGATTTATCTGCCATAATGAAAATGTTCTTAAAGTTTATGTATTTAAAAAGTGGCAGAAATCCAGGCACAAAATACCTATGTCAGATGCTCATTTGCTATGCGTTTATTGTCTAGGCCCTGTTCACCTTCAAGAAGACTGCTTTATATGTCAGTTTCAGTCACAGGGCACTAGTGGGAAGACGTAATAAACTTATTTTGAAGAGTATGCTTCCATTAGCCTTCAGTGAGGCCTTATCTGGTGCTGACAAAGCCAAGAGTAAGACCTATGTGTCCTCTCCTTCTTCCTTATCTGCATCTTCCAAAGTTTTTTGGAGAAGCTTGTCGGTGTCTTCCACTCCATCGGCACTATCTTTGAAAAGGCCTAAGTCTTCGGTTCCGTTAGAACCCTTGGAACCAACTGACACTTCTACTAAAACTTCAGTCCCAAAGGGATCTATGGAACCGAGATTATCGGAGCAGACAAAGTCTTTGGCACCTAGGTGTTTGGTGCAGGAGCATCTAAATTTTTTACAGCAAAACCTTCAGTGCAGACATTTATTCCATTATCGACTATTTTGACACCGGGTAAGCAAATTGACGGGTCATCCATTATGGATCTTCCGAGAACATCATATTCCCCTTCTACCAACCCCTTTGCAGGACGGCTCCCTTCACCTTTTCTGAAAAGGCCAAAATTGCACTTCACCCTTTCTATCCTTTCCACCAAGTGCTTAAATGAAGGTGATGTGGAGAGGCTGGCAAATAATATACTCTGGGAGAGAGGGTTTTCGGGTACCTTTTCAGCCCCAGCCTCCTCAGGTGTGGGAGCTGATTCTTCCCTTTCCTCCTTTGACTTCATCTGAAGCATTAGAGTTCTCGGCTCCAAGCTGCCTGGTGCTGACTGCGTCAATTCCAGAGATATCCCAATTTTTTGAACCCATTCTTGCTTGGAGGTCTTCAGTCCTTTGGATTCTGAAGCCTCTCGGGGCAGAGTCTGTCCTGCCAGCTTCGGGGGCTGTGAGTCAGCACCTATTTTTTCAAAGCTGTCTTTGCACCTTGGGGCTTCGGCATGGATCAGCTCGGCTCCAGCTTCTGTCTCTGAAGCTGTCTTTTCAGAATGGGGAGTGACCACACTTCTGAGGTAGTCTTTCTCAGTTCCAGGCTCACTTCCCTCGTCAGGGTGAGTCCAGCTTTTGAGGCCATGGAGAGAGCCCTGACTGCCACAGTCAGACAGCCCCTTCCACTTCAGAGCCAGTGTCCCTTTCCTCCTCACTCCCAAATATTCAACCTGCAGTTCCACTGGGTTAGCGAGTGCCAAAACCACAGGAGTCTCAGGTAACAGATCTCTCTTCTTCTGATACCTCCCCAGATCACCCCACTGAGGAGGTCCCCAAGAAGAAAGTGCAAGAGGAAGCACTTGGATTCTGCAGTGGTTGTGTCCTTTGGAGACATCCTGGAAATATTGAAACAGAGGAGTGGCTGAAAGTCCTGAAATCCTTCTTCCAAGGAGTCCTTGTGCCTGCAGGCCTTCAGCACTCAATTCTTTACTTCTTGGGAGACTCCTCCCACTGAAGAGCTCATTCAGTTGATCTCTGTGGGTGTGGAAAGCCCCGGATACTACTGAACCTATCCCCAGGAGACCTGACAAAATTCTGCCATTCCCTGAAGACAGAACAGTTCTGTGATGGCAGCCACAAAGAAGGAACTGGCCAAAGAGAGTTCCTCTAGCCATCCACCCAACAATGTGCCTCAGGTGTTTGATAGGTTTGGGAAGCAGGTCTATGCATCATTGACCATTGCCTTAGGGTCCTTGAATTTCTTGGCACACTTCACCAGACTTCAGAGGGATCTGGAGATAGAAAGACGCTTTTTGTGGTGGGTGTACATTTTTCCACTCCTCAAATACCTTTCCCTAGAAATTAGAGAAGCAGTGGAAAAATGTGGTTCAAATTCCCAAGGGCCTTTTCAAGACACTCATGGAGGTAGTTTCCCCCCAAGGCAGGGGGGGGGGACTTCACCCACTCAGCAGAGGTGGCCTGCAAAATCAGGGTTTTAGGGATTCTTTCTCTGCTAAATCCTATGAGCATTCCTAAAAGGAGGCCTGATTGTCTTCTGGATGCACCAAAATGCCTGGTAACAAATAACATCAGATGCTTTGATGCAGAGGGTTATATCATGAGGCTATGCAATTCCCTTTTCCCTTCCTCTTCCTTTATGCAAGAAAATCCCTGAGGCTCCAACCAGTTGGAGGGAATAAGCAGTTCTAGAAATCCAAAAACTGCTAGAAAAGAGTCATCCAAGGAGCTTCACCAGACCAGAGTCAGGCCAGAATTTACTCAAGATTCTTTTTAGTGCCAAAAAAGACAGGGGACTAGAGACCGATTTGCGGCTCTAAGTGTACTGAACAAATCAGTTTGTCAAACCAAATTCCAGATAGTCACAGTACAGTCCATTCTTCCATTTTTGGAAAAAGATGATTGGATGTGTTCAGAAGATCTTCAGGATGCATATTACCATATAAAGATGGACAAACTATCCAGAAGATTCTTCTGCTTCTGGCTGGGAGCCAGTAAATTTCAATTCACAGTTCCACCCTTTGCTTTCACCACAGCCCATTCACCAAGTGTATGGCAGTAGTAGTAGTAGCAGCTCACTTGATACTGCAGGGACTCCAATTGTTTCCGTATCTAGACGATTGGCGCATTACTGCTCTGACAAGGCATCAGTTGTTAGAAGCAAGAGACCATGTACTCCAGGTTTATTCTTGTCTGGGAATAACTATAAATTACGAAAAATCAAAATTGAAGCCAACTCAGAATTTAGAGTTCATAGGAGCCCTTCTAAATACTCAAACTTTCATAGCTTCTCTTCCCCCTGTCGGATTACAGAAAATCAGAGTTCAGGTACAGAAGATAATCAGCAACAGAAAAGTAACCGCTCATGTCCTTCAAGCACTGGGCTTCATGGCTGCAGCTATAACTCTAGTTCCCTTAGCAAAATACCACATGAGAGTACTACAGTGGTTACTAGAGTCTCTATGGTAAATGTTACACCAACCCATGTTGAACCTGATTTTGATCACCAATATTTGCAGAAAAGATTTAGCTGCTTGGATGCATTCTGAAGACATTTTTTCTAGGCCATCCTTTTGTCACATCACAACCCCAAGCCATAGTGACCACTGACACCTCCCAGATGGGATGGGGGCATTATCTGGGCAAGACTGTCCAAGGCACTTGGTCCCCCACAGAGGCAAAATTGCATATCTGTGTACTGGAGCTAAGGGCAGTGCTTTTAGCTTTCAAGCCTTTCAGGCTGCTCTTCCTTCGGGAACAATTGTGATTCAAATAGGCAGTATGTCAGTTGTTTGGTATAGCAACAGCCAGGGAGGAACCAAATCCTATCCCCCTTTGTATAGAAGCGTTCCAAGTGTGGCAGTGGGTGATCTCTTTCAGCAGTTTTCTGATAGCAACACACATTCCGAGGAGTTCCAGTGTGGTAGCAGAGAAGCTACGCAGGTGTATTCTCCTGCCTCATGAGTGGTCTCTTAATTCAAAATTGACTGAAAGGATTTTCTGTGAATGGGGCCAGCCTTGCTGTGACCTATTTGACTGTTCCCCAAAACAACAAGGGCAACAACTACTTTGCCCTAATACCCCCTTCAGGGAAGTCACTGAGAGATGCTGTTCTCCACATTTGGCCCTCTGGACTGCTGTATGCCTTTCCCCCAATTCCTCTAATCCCAGAATTCCTACAAAAAGCAATCTTGTTGAAGAGCAAAGTAATCCTCATTGCGGGTTATTGGCCTTGACAAATAGTTTCTCTTTCTTTGACCTTATCTGATTGAACAGCCTTGGATTCTGGACCCAGTTCCAGACCTTCTATCTCATCTAGAGGGATTAATCCATCTGAACATTGAAAACCTCAAGCTGACCGCTTGGTTTCTCCAGTTCCAGCCAGGCATCCCACCCTTTCCTCCCTGATATGTCACATACTCTTAGCCGCTTGTAAGCCAGCTACCTGTAAACTCTGTGCCAGTAAATGGAGGAGGTTTACCTTTTGGGCTTGGATTAACAATATTGACCCTTTTTCACCACCCATAGATAAAATCCTAGAATTTTTAGCTTCACTTTTTAAAGCAATCGCTTCACAGTCTACTATAAAAATTTAGTTAGCTGCCCTTCTAAATACTCACATTTTCATAGCTTCTCTTCCCCTTGTCGGATTACAGAAAATCTTTGGCTTCTCATAAGATCTGCAAGGCCACCTTAAAAGGAGTACTGTTGCTACAACCCCCTTACAAAGATCCTACTTCATCTTGGGATCTGAACTTAGTGCTACAAGCCATTGTGCAATCTCATTTTGAACCTTCAGCTGAATGCGATCTACATTTTTATCCTGCAAAACTATATTTTTAGTGGCAATTACTTCTGCCAGAAGGATTTCAGAAATACAACCCTTATGTAGACCTCCTTACCTGATTTTCCGTAAAGATGGAGTTTCACTGAGAACCAATCCTTCTTTTTTGTCTAAAGTGATATCAGAGACTAATATTGATCAGACTATTAATTTGCCAGTATTTTTTTTTTCTAATTTTACTAACAAGAGTGAATACTGCTTACATTTATCAGATGTTCAGGCAGTTATGTTTCTTTCTACACAGAGCTAAGAATTTAAGAAAATTCGCGTAACTGTCATTTTCATCTACAAGACTAGGCCAGCCAGTGCAAAGTGACACTAGCCAGATGGCTCAAAGAATGTATTAAAAAATGTAATTCTCTAGGCCTTTAAAGGCACATTCAACACGAGCTGTAATGATATCTGCGCAGCAGCAACTTGGGCCTCTCCTCCTACCTTTATTACTCATTACAAATTAGATCTGGTCTCCAGGGGAAGGATGTCATTTGGTTCAGTTGTGCTCAGGAATATCCTTCCTTGAGTCCTCCTAAGGTCAAAAGTAACTGAGGGCTCTGTCTCGTATGTCAAGGATAAAATGAAAATTGACATAAGCTACATACTCACCATAACGTTCCATTTCTGTTGTCCATTTCATTTATCCTCTGCTCCCCTCCCACCTTCCCCCTACCCTTGAAGGTTTTGGTGGAAAGGATGATGGGACACATCACTTTTATTGTTAGCTAGATGGTCCCAGATGTGATCTATATGAATGTTTTGGGAATTTTTCATTCTATCTGTCTTTCAGCAAACTCTATCTGAGGTAATTTGAAGAGGAGCATTGTGGGTAAAGGTTAAGTTCGAGTTTTTGGTTTTCGCGAGCTGTAGTAATGGCTGAGTTGGTTCCAAGGCTTGGAACTGAACCCATATGTCGAGGGTAAATGAAAATGGGCAACATGGACAGATGGAACATTATGGCGAGTACATAACTTCTTTATATATTTGGAAGGCCCACCATAGTCCTAGTTGAGTTGTGTTGCAAATATGTAAAGTCCCAGTTGAGATGTACAGTGGCATGTTACAGATGAAATGTGGGGCAGGCCATGTATGCTACAGAGGCCTTACTTTTATGCTCTTCTGAAGTACTGCTTGAAACGGACATTTGTTTGTTACAAACTCCCATGCTGCATTAGTAGGCCAGCAGACTTTCCAGTGGTTACATCAAGGCCCTCTTTCCCCATCCATCTACAAAGACGTATGCAGTCTTCCCCATAGTCGCAACCTGTCACAGGAGGTGACACTAAAAGGTATGTGGACATAGCACGCATAGTGGCTCAAACCATGGAGGTCTGTGGACTACAAGATCAACTGCATTGACGGCCCTTGTAGAAGCAGGTTACCACCACACCCTCCCCCCAGCAGAAATAAGTACAGCTAGTGTATGACTGCCTTCTCAACAGGTCTCTACAAAACCTCCGTGACATGAGACCGTATATATGGCTGCATATGTCACTTACATTGAATCAAGTGGAACACTTTTTATATGAGATTGATATTGACAAGGAGTAAGTAGTACGTGCAGTCCTCTGTCTAAAACAGGTCCTGTTTCTCCCATGTACTACAATAAACATCAAGCCTGCCTTTGTGACAGTTAAAATTGTACATGTCATCACCTGCAAGTGTCTTACGTTGCCAGGAATTTTTTCTGCTGTTCAGATTATCCCTGTTCTAAATTCATCCTTAGCTGCACTCACTAACTCTGATGTCTACCTCAACGCAGTTTCAGGTAGTTCAACAAATATACACCTGCAGCATATGTGCAAAACATTAAAACAAAATGTGTGGACAGCACTTTCTTGTCACTTACACGTCACTTGAATTACATGCAAGTGTATAGAGTTTAGGGTTCTCGGACCTAAAGAGTCTCTCTACAGGTCACTGTGCAGCAGATTTGCATAGTGCAATGAGCAAAGCAATGGCAGTGTCTTTTTCTTTTGTCTTGAAATTTTAAGACTATGCTAGTGAGCCTATTTGGAGAAATTGATCCATACTTGTTCTGCAGTGCACATATGGCCAAGGTTATGCTTGCTACAAGTGCATGCAAGGCTTGTTTAGGATTGTGTGCTTGCATGAGCACCTGTGAAGAGCAGTGCACATGCATGGGTTGATCAGTGACCCTGCCAGGGATGTGAGCAATGCTAACATCTCTACAAGCTGTAATACTAAAAGTGCTGAAGTATAAAGTGTGCATTGTGTATCTTCCTTACATGCCATAGCTATAGCTCTCCCCAATACCATCCTGTCACATCATACTTATCTCCGTAGTGCTATAGTGGTGGTCTGTATCACTTTGTCAAACAGTCTACAAGAAGTAGTTGGCCATCATCAGGAATTTGCCCCTTTCCCCACTGTAGTGCAATCTTGGAGTTGGGATATTTAGTTGGGGGGTGTGGGGGGGCAGGGGGGCAAAGCCCTCCACTTTGCTGAGTTTTAAATTGTGAAGTGTTTGTTATAGTCAGTATCTGGCCCACTATTTTTTTTCCCTGCGAAGAAATTCACTAAAATGATCATTCACAAAAATGATCATTTGCTAAAATGAGTTTTCACTTAAGTGGGTTCGATGAATAGTCAGTCGCTGAATATTCAACAAAGTGATAGATACCTTTATGGTGGCAGCATGACTTGCACGAATTGAGTGCCCACTGCTGCTCATTGTGTGACCTCAAGAGTGATATGCATGGATGTGAGAGCTACCATACTTCTCTAGACAGTGACTTGAAATATGGCAATGGCTTCTGTAGGTTTTGAGGGTGAAGCCGCCCCCAGGTGGTGCTCCAAAGAGAGCAAAATTTTTCTGTAGCTGATGTATAGAGACCCGCAGAATTGCCTGCTGGAGGACTTTTATATGAGGTCCCCCGATATAACATGGACGTCTGGCACAGCCTTGCCAGGGAGGTGACTGCTGTTACTGCCTTTTACTTCTGTAGTGAGCAGTGCACGTACCACTGTAGTGACCTGCAGCGGCAGCATCTCTGCTATCTTCCCCAGTGGAAAGAAGGTATCAGAGAAAGACAGTGCTCCTGAGATGCACATTAAGTAAATTGCAAGACACTTAACCAGAAATGCAAGCATCTGAAATTACAGTTTATGCAGCACCAGCACAGACTGATGAGAAGTTCATGTATCAGAGGAGGATGGAGTGTCATCCAAGAAGCAGTGGGTGAGTAGGATGTCCTTGCATATATAAGCTCTGTATGTCATAGCCACATTGTCCTACCCACTGCTGTAACTATAACATCATTACATACTGCCTGACACATTACCTGTATGTATGGTGGCATGACAACCCATATGAACACAGGACATGTTTAGGAGATCCACTCATTCCACATTTGGAAACATGCTCAGGATAGCATTCCTATATATTATGCCCACTATGCTTTGGTGCCAAATGTGCTAGGTTGTTGGCCCACTACCTCACTGTAGGTACTGCTACAGAACAGGAGATCCTACTGCATTGCATGCAAGCTATACATCCCATCATATTTATTTTGCATCAGCCTAGCGAATGCCCATGCACATGCCATTTCCAACTGCCATATCCATGGCATTCTTGCATTACAACCACTCTGTCCGATAGTACACATCAGCTTAAATTGCAGTGGTTGCCCACTGTACACTGCCACCTGTCTGTGTTGCCACCACTGTCTTGTCTACCTTTTGTACACACTGGCACAGTATGCCTGTTGGCCTATGTAGTTACCAACACTGTCCATGTCCACATGGCCTTTCTTATCCCTGTCCCACTCTTCATACCTACACACACACACACACACACACACACACACACACACACACACACACACACACACACACACACACACACACACTTTTCATGGTGTTTTATGACTAGTAGCACCATACTGACATTCGTGTCACTCACCCCCAAACTAACTGGTAATATGTTCTTGCACATCTTCCACTTGGACCATATGATATTGTATACCTAGTCAGTCTTATGGCCCTAGAATGACAGAATGCCAAGTAGCTGATTAGTTCACTGGTGCCTGTAAGGCTGATACTTGGTCACAGACAGAATACTGTTTTTCTCTGTCTGTCTCTCTTTCTTGGTCACTAAAACATCTTTAATTTAATAACTTTTATTTGAATTTTTTTTTCTGCTTGTATCTCACTGTTCTATGTGGTGTGTGCCATTGCTGTAACTGTGGTGCCACAGTGGTCCCTGCTGTGTTGTCTTGCCCTGCTTTCTTCTGACAGCTCACTGTTTACTTCCAGGCCTGCCCCTCAGTTGGATGACCGAGGTCATTGTGACGGAGGGAAACCTGGAGGTCTCCTTTGAGGCCTCTGAGGGATCTGTTACATGAGGTGGGTGATGTTGCTACCTTTGGTGACACTGATGGAAAGTCACATTTGTTACTCCACAGGAGATGGGGGAGGTAATGACAGATTGTGGACTGGCAATTCACTTGCCTTTTGGAAACCTTTCTCATACAACTAGCAGAGTCACAGCAGTGCCTGTAATACCGTCTGAGGCAGGACCGCAAGTGGAGGGCAGTCAAAGTGGTGATTGACATCTGCCTGGATCCTGCCTAAGGCATGGTGATTAGAAGCCAAGACTCCACTGTCTCCCCATCATGATGTTCTTCTTTATGGCATGTTACCATCTTCAAACAGCACGCCTCGCACGTACAGCATGCTCGGCCAAACCAATCAGCAAGAAACACTAGAGGCCAGCATGAGTAGTTCCACGACTTTATTCGTAAAATAATGAAATACTGCAAAAGGACATAATGTCCAAATAACAAAACTCAAACTAGTTTCGGCTACTGCCTTCTTCAGTGAGAGAAAATACAGAAAGAATTAGTTCAACCAGCAAACCAGTAGTCTTTATATATTTTTTACCCAGCCAATAGCAAAAGAAGGTATAGTCCATACCCTCTGAATAATACATTAGTGCTGTTTGGATTTGGATTTGGTTTTGGTTTGTTGGCTCTCGCTGTTGGCGTTTAGTTCTACTTTCGGTAGGAGAGGACTCCTTCCCTGAAATACTATTTTACTATACCAGCGTTATACCAGGATTATACCAGCGAATTTTGGATTTATATTCTATTGGAACTATTTATTAATTTTTTGGCTATCTGGGCTTGTGGGTGGATCAACGTAGATGTGCGAGTGACTGCTTTTTTGCGATAAGGAGCGAGTGTTTATGCGGAATTCAGGTACTGAATATTTTATACAAAACCGGCTTCTTTTTAGACATTTGGGGTTGTTTATGACTTCTTAAAGTAGGGTGAAACAACGAATGATTTCTACATATTGACTATTGATTTTGTGGATTACAGCGCTTACGCATTGGAATCACACTGTGGAGGGCCTATGGTTCATCTGGAAGCATGCCATTAATCTCTGTGGAGAACATTATTTGGTCTATCTTTCACCTGACGTTTGGACTTAAAAATACTTTATGGACATTTTATGTCGTTCAGCCCGTCGAGGCATGCTCTTTCAGGCATATTGTTTATGAATGTCATGTTGCATATATACAATATGAGGAATGCAGTTTTGGATATTTTTGGTCAACTATTGGGAATGGTCAGGATGTTGATATAATTTTGGGTGTACCATCTCTAATTATATTTTAGACATGATTTTGCTTATTTGTCATTCAATAATGTATCATTTCTAGGGATAGATAAGTCTTTATTTAATAATTTAACACTGTTATTAGGGCATATTAACACATTACAATACTGTATTTTGAGGGGATTTTTTCAAATTTATAGATTACAAGTGCTATTCAGATGTTATTATTTTGAACCTACTGTGTTTTTCATTTTTGATCATTAATATTGGGTTTTTGACTTCAGATTTATGAACATACAGTAGGGCAGTGAGTAAGTGATTTTTGATATTATTACAACATTGTATCACCTAAGTTCATTTTGATTAAGTGGTGTTATGACTCTTTTACTGAAGGATGACTAATTAATAACACATTTAATAACAGAATAGAACAACGCTAAGAAAATGCATCCTCAATTGTAGAATGTGGTATAAGTGCTATTGAATGCACAGGTGCTTTATTATTATACTCCTTTTCGCTTAATACTATCATGGAGATAGGAATGTATAGCCATTTTATACATATATCATATTAGTTCTACTTAACTGCACTTGTCTGATTTGTCCTATGTAATATCCATAGATACTATTCTACATATATTGTGTGGAGCAGCTTGGTCACTTTTTTTGGCCCTGCCCCTGGTCTTTCCATTGAGATTTACTGAGGAACCTTTTATTTGAACTATTGTGACATTAGTTTTTGGACAACCCATATTAAATTCAATTATGGATTTGGATAAAATATTGGACGGGTTGTGTGCTGATAGGGAAGATATTGGTGTGTTTGGATTAGACCAAATCCCAAGCAACAACCAAAGTCAACCAAATTGTAATATTTCTGATGGTTGCGAATTGGTGTTTCGAAGTTTAGAGAAAGGCCTTAAAGGGCTGAGAGCTAATATATGGCATCTCAGGCTGTTTAGGGCCTATTTGCATAAAAATATGGCCCCTAGAGGCCTTCGTATAAAGTTACGATCAATAGTCAGCAGATCTGAACAGAGGCTGACTGATGAATGGGAACAGGCATTGCAGAATGGCTCTATGATTTTTGTTAAAATCTTAGCCTCTTATTATGAAAGGATCATTGAGTTATGTGGATCCGAAGTCAAGGATTTGAGTACTGAGTGTAAAAAATTCCAGTCCAGCACCAATTATCATGACTCAGTGGATAGGTTGTCCAAGGAACTAACCACATATGACAAAATGGTAAGGGACAGAAAAGTTAAAAAATTCAAAAGGGATGTTATGGACTGCAATAAGAGACACCCATTTCAAATACAGAGGACAGTGAGATTTCAGGACTCAGTCCAAGGAACGACCAGGGGCAGGACCAGAAAGAGACCAAGGTCCATACTTAAACATAGGGACAAATCTTATACCAGTACATCAGGGGAGGAGTCCTCATATACCAACAGTGAGGGTGGAACATTGGTTAACTCACCATTAAAGAAAAAAATGAATATCCCTTTAGGAGACATGGCAAGGGAGATTCCAGCTGGGATTAGGCCTCATTCCACTAGGGCTACTGCCACTTCAACAGCATTTCTAAGGGAGTGGCAACAAAGGATATTTGGAGGCAGCTACTTGGAGTTCAGTGCATACTTTTCTCTCTACTCTAAGTCTAGGGCTGGTTTTGCCACAGCTATTTTGCAAGGCATGTTGTCAGCTCCTGCTTCTTTATGATTTGCCAGCCTCCACCTCTGCTTACCTACCACATCCTCCCTCCTTCCCTCTGTGTTTAGGGGTGGTTGTGTAGGTGAGTTATATTCTGCTGTTTTGTATATATTGTACATATCTATTTTGGTGCAGGTATGTTGGGAATTTTTGTTTTTGGCCTCTTTTCAGGGTCTTCTGACATCTGGAAAACATGTACCCTGCCCAATAGTTAGGACTGCAGCAATGTGGATCCTCGAACATCTACATTTATGGTAGGTACAAAACTGTACTTTAACTCACCATTAAAGAAAAAAATGAATATCCCTTTAGGAGAGGCAGGAAATATAGAGGGGGGAGGAAACATGCCAATCGAAATAGGAACAGAATCAATGACAGGACTGATTCGGTCCTTACTGAAACAGTAACAGCGAAGTTCAATAATGTTCTAAATTTATCTGATTCTGTACTGACTGATGACCAATACAATATACTTAATAAAGGATTGGGCTTTGTACCCAGTTTTTTCTCTGATCAATATCAAATTGCATTGGATGTGTTGGATTATTGTCGACGACTTAACCTTAAAATATTTTTTTCAGAACAAGATATATCAAATACTCAAAGATCTGCTGGATTTACATTTCAAAAATCTACTTTTCAACCACCCATGAATAAAAATGCTGCTATTTTTCAACAGGCAGTACTTAAGGATTTACGATTCCCCCATTTGGAATGTCATATTTCACAGGACAATATCAACTCATCTGAGAAGAGGGCTCTTACTGAACTTAGGCAAAATCATAACATTGCTATACTCCCAGCTGACAAGGGAGGAGCTGTGGTTATTCTAAATATGGATTATTATGTCCAAAGAGGGACTCAGACAATTATCTGACTCCAAATGTTATATGTACATGGGTATTGATCCTACACATCGGTTCAAAAAGGAGATTGATGTATTTCTTGACTCAGCAGTGGAAGAAGGTATCATCCACATCAAAACAGCGCAACACCTTAAAGTTAAGGATCCATCTAAGCAAATTCTTTATCTACTCCCAAAGATACAGAAATCCATTACTCATCCTCCAGGTAGGCCCATTGTATCGGGTAATGGTTCACTCACAGAACCATTATCCGTATTCTTAACCCAACATTTTAAACCACTTCTGGGACATGTAAGGGCAAGAATACAGGATACAACAGAATTTTTGAAAATTATTGAAGACGCACAACTTGAGCCTCAATGGTTGATGTGCACACTTGATGTTAAGTCCTTGTACACAAGCATACTACACTGGGCAGGGTTGCAGGCAGTACAACATTGGTTGAATAAGGCTGAATTGTATCCACCGGGATTCAGTACATTGCTAATCTGTATGTCGGAGCATGTGCTTAGCAAAAATGTTTTTTATTTTCAAGGGGAGTGCTACTGGCAATTGCAAGGTACGGCCATGGGGGCCTCCTTTGCCCCCATATATGCAGATCTTTTTATGGCCTATCTTGAAGAATGCCTTATTTATAATCCCCTGCATAACATTTATTTGGTGGAAATAGACATCTGGCGGAGATATCTTGATGACGGTTGGATGGTGTGGCGTGCAGACTCAACATATCTTATTGAATTTGTGGAATATCTTAACAGCAATATATGGGGTATTGAGTTCTCTATTACTTCTCATACTGATCAAATTGATTTTTTGGATGTTACTGTGTATCTGAATATGAGGACCATACCCTAAGTAGTAAGATTCATCGTAAATATCCACAATTCAATTCATTACTTCATGCATCTAGTATGCATCCGCGCCACACCATCCGCAATATCCCCAAATCTCAATATTTGAGAATCAAATGGATCAGTTCTTCAAATATTGATTATGAGAATGCTAAAGTAGATCTGAAGAATAGATTCTTGGACAGGGGATATTGCCATTTTGATATTGCATCCGCCAGTGCATGGACAGACAAACAAGATAGGAAAACCCTGCTGGAATACAAGGACCGCACGCACAACCCAAAGGATAACATCAGGTTTATTACCACCTTTGGTAGGAACCATCAGGTGGTTAGGAATGTTCTGAATGACAATTGGAACATTCTGTTAGCAAATGATTATCTTTGTAGTATCCTGGGTAACAAATGTCAACTATCATATAGGAGAGGTAAAACCTTGGGATCATTATTTTCACACTACAAACAGAGAGAGAGTGGAGGGGCCAAATACAAACAATTGACTATAATAGGGGATGAACTCTTGGGCACTTTCCCTTGTGGCCACTGCACTTCGTGTAGTCAGGTGAACAAGCTTAAACAATTCACCAGTACCAACACAAGCAAAGTTTATGATGTTAGGATATTTGGTAATTGCTCAAGCAGCTGGGTTGTATACCTGGCAACATGTCAGTGTTCTGTCTTCTATGTGGGCAAAACTTCACGATCACTAAGAATAGGGGAACATCGGAGTGACATTCGTAATATGAAATCGACGAATGCTCTTTACCAACACACTGTTAAACACCCTACGGCAAAATTCATGTTTACAGCAACAGGCATAATCAACAAGGATGGCCAAGTATACTTAGTCACAAAGAAAAGTATTGGATTATTCATCTTGGAGCCCTATTTCCACCAGGTCTCAATGACCATTTATGATGAGTATACTTCTTTATTTATTTATTATTATAAGACTATAGGACTCAGAGACAGTGTTGATTTAGTATTTTATATATATTCGAATATATATAGCCTTGTTGCTGTATTTTCACCCATGGTTTAATTGTGTATGTTCAGATGGATCATTCACTCATTAGCTAATGTTTTTTGTTATATTAATGCATATATTTTATGTTATATATACCAAACATTAGTTTATTATTAAAGACATCCCAAGAATATGTCTTTGTTTACTTTCTGTTTACTGCAGCCTGGTTGCTCACTAATGTATTATTCAGAGGGTATGGACTGTACCTTCTTTTGCTATTGGCTGGGTGGAAAAAAATATATAAAGACTACTGGTTTGCTGGTTGAACTAATTCTTTCTGTATTTTCTCTCACTGAAGAAGGCAGTAGCCAAAACTAGTTTGAGTTTTGTTATTTGGACATTATTATGTCCTTTTGCAGTATTTCATTATTTTACGAATAAAGTCGTGGAACTACTCATGCTGGCCTCTAGTGTTTCTTCATGTTACCATCTTCCCCTGTTGGTTTCCATTCCTTTCCATCAGCACTTGTCCTCCCTCTGTCCTTTTGTATCCAGTGTCAGCCCTATGCTGGCATGTCCCCCGTTGCCCTTTGTCTGTATGTCTGTGTTCCTCTGCCCCTGCTTCCATACCTAAACCCTTTTTCCATCTTCAGTTTCCATTTACATCCTTCTCCATCTGTCCCTCGGGGAGGGGGGGGGGGGTTGCCTGTTATTAAACAAAAAATATATCCTTTTTTCCATATATTTCTCTACTTACTCTTCCCTCCCTTTCTGGCTTTCTTATGCTCCCTTTCCCTCCCATCTATATGAATAAAACTTAATGGGGACCTTGCTGTGAGCTAATTGTGATGCTGGGTTGCACATGTGGACACGCATACTCTGATGTGTGTAACATGCATGCTACTACTGCTTGAGAATTCTGTGGCTGCAGTTGTGAAACACCTTTCAGTTCACTATTACTGTCATTTGCACAAGTGGATTTCTTAACAAGTAATAGTCAAGGCACTAAATTCCTCCTTCTTGACTGATAATTAACTTTGAGATGTGTCCCACTACTCTGTATCTCTGTGGTAGCCTTTGAGCATCTGTAGTAGGCATGTGTCCGAATCCCAGTGTACAAGTGTTAAACGCATAACCCTTTTTAAACTTAAATGGCACAGATGTTGGGTACAGGATACCAACATGCATACTGCAGCTAAGAGAGTAAGAAAAGTGCAGTTGATGTGCTACAAAGACAAAATAACAAAAAAAAAATTGAAGCTGGTTTGCAAATGCCATGTCCATTTGATTTTTAATTCTGCACATTTGCAGTTAATGATTTTTGTATTCATCCTGCTTACATTTAAAACATTCTTTTTTTTTTTTTTTTTTTTTTTTTGTTAAAACTTAGTGACACCTCCCTCCAATTGTTTCTTTAAGATTGTGACATCTCTAGATGTCAAGAATTGCATGCTCATTTTTGCGCTGAGTAATTTCAAACCATGCTTCATATGAATAGTTAAAACCTTTTCATCATATGGGGACTACAACTGCATTGATGTTTGGCGTCTGTCTACTGCTGTTAGATACGTTGTTAGTGTATTGTAATAATTGTTATACTTCAGTAAATGTCTCAACAGTTAAATGACACAGAACTGCTTAGCTTCATATGAAAACTCACAAGTGGATGAACCAAATGCTGTTGACAGTGTTGGGTATAGTTTTTGTGGTTTATGAGGTAGTTTAAGTTGTTTACAAACCGTAAATATTACTGTGTTTTATTGTGACTTACAAAATTAGTTTAAGACTTGGAATCTAATGAATGTAACCACTGTGAAGATTATTTTTTGCTGAACAGAAGAGCCATATTTGGTTAATTTAGGGCTATTCCATTCCCCCTGGCAACCCTCATCATCATGGGGATGTAAGTAAAGGATCTAGTGCTGATTCTGTGGTTCTCCTAAAATACAGGAATCAAACAGCCAACCATGTCCCACCTCAATCCTTCCTCAGCTGAGGAACAAAAAAAAACTCCAAGATGTGGCAGCTGTGTTGGTGCTCCTGAAATGCTGTTGGATCTTTTTTTTGCTTTCCACCCTCCTTCCTCAGCTGAAGAGTTCCCCCATTCCCCCTCCCAGAAAAGCTCTTCTCTTTCTTTTAAACTGAATCTAGACCACACACACAGACTAGAGTGCTCAGTTTTGATTGTAAATGCAGTATCGGCATTTAATGCCAGTATGCCCCCTTCGCCCACTCCCTAGCTATGCTGCTGATGAACAGTCTTTCATTTATACTTTGGCAACACTTGTGGTAATAAAGACACAAGCATTGGTTTCATCTATGATGTTAGAACTTGGTTTTATCAAAAGACTGGGAATACAGCCATTGGAAGTTGAGTATAAAATTAATAGGACGTGCTGGAGGGATAGATTCATCACCCAAAGACTCCCTATGCTGTGGAATAAAATCCCGGTATATGTGAGGCAGAGCACCTCGCTGGCCTTGTTCAAGAGAAATCTTGACCAATGGATGGGAGATCGCAGATATACCCCAGGGATTACCTCAGTGTCACTGCTCAACAGAGGCACTATGGGCTAGGCTTGTAAATGCCCTCGGGCAGATAGCCTAGTATGAACCTATGAACCTATGAACCTATAAACTTGAGGATCTACAGTGGAGAAAACAAGAGTTTACTTTCATAATTACTTCTGCAGCTACTTGCTGAGAAAAACATTTTGTCCTTAAATTTATTTTTAACACTTCTTTGTTTTGTAGTTGGGCAGTGTGCTTTATCTCTCCAGTTACAAAACTTGAACATTGGCAGATATTTTCCTTTGTTTTCTTTCACATACAGAAGATAGTTTTGGCATTTTGTTGTATTTACATCCTTTCCTGTTCTACTTGGCGGAAATTCGTTTGGAGTGTTTCATTTTGTAGGTGTCCTCAGTTGGATTATATTTCCACTGTACTGGAAGATTCTTTCTCATTTCTGACCATCAGAGATGTACTGAGCGGAATCCTTTTTTGATGTAGTGATTCATATAGCTCAAAATTCTTCTGGTTCTAGGATTGGGATTGTTTATTGCACATTCAGAGGAATATGCTTTCTGGTCAGAGTAACCAGATGAGATGGGGGTGGGGGGTGGGGGAACACAACCGCTGTTGAGTTCTAATGACTGTTGAAATCTTTGTACTGCGACACTGAAGTACAGATGTAAGGACAAATAAGTATTAGATACAGTGTTGTGTAGACTATTCATAATGTAGGAGATGTTATTGTTAAAAAGTGTAGGCTATGATCTTGAACTGCACTTATGTAATTTCTTAACGCTGCTTTTTCTCTCAAAACTGGCCCTGTTTCTCATAATCTGCCAGAACATTTTTATGTTTACACAGTTTCTGAAACTATGTAAATTTTTGGCATTTTTGGAGCTTTTCTCCTCTGGTCTCCACTGAAAAAGGGTTTATGAGGTCCAACTGGACTACCCCGGTTAACAAATGACAAATAAAATAAAAAAAATAAAATGAATAGTAATTGAATAAATATCAAACATAAAATCTCACCACTACTAGCATACAGTTGTTAGTGTCATTCTAAATGTTTGAAAGTAAACTGTTTTCAGGTAGATGCATAACCAAGTTTTGAATACTGGTTAGGAAATGTTATCTTTAAGATAGGAATGGTTGCTTGCTTTTCTCTTGGGAAAGGGTTATGTTTGCTGAGGGCTTTCTCTTAATTTCTGTGTATTTCTGAGGATTTGTTGGCTGGTCTTGGTTATAATATGCTACTCAAGCAAATTTCTTACTTGAATACACAAGCCATTTTATTAGATTTCTGTTGGCAAGGGTCACTTGTGAGTCAACCAGTATAAAACATTTAATGTTGAATAGCAGGGTGCTCTGAAGTGGCAGCAAATCTTGGATACTGCATTATAGGTAGGGTTAGTTTGTCATTGGTCCCCAGGTTTGCAGGAGTAGTACTTTCATGAAGTACTGTGAGAGGCTACGAGATGTGTTCTTGGCATGTAGTACAAGGTATTGATGAACACTATATAAGATAATCACTTGTGTTTGAATTTGGACTGTGGCCATTAAGAGTTTGTCAGCTTAGAAAAGTCTTAATACAGCATCATGAAAAACTGAAAAAAAAACAGTATTTTTCATGAAAGCATGTAAAAACAAAGCAGAGCCACAGGAAATGTACTAAATAATGTCACACTAGAGAAAAAAACTAAATCAAGGACTCCTGTTGGAAACTGTGAAGCACTTCCATCCAGTAACATCATGGACTTTGCCAGAACATCCATTAAACCATAAAATTGTTTTCTTTTTGGGGTAGTGATAGGGACAGCTTTCTTTCTTTTAGTATTTAGTACTTTTTTGTCAGCAAACCTAGTCCCTCTGACAGTACCTTGTCATGCTTCTGCTAGTCTCCCCACAAAAGTCCTTAAAAAAAAAGTTTTTGCTGCCATTTAAGTTAAAAACACCCCCCAAATACATTCTACTATGCACACAGTGAGCATTCTGTAAACCTCTATTGCTGCTCAGGAATGTGTGGAAGTTCTTGGAGCAAGAAATCTGGACAAAACCATAATAAAAGTGGGACAAAGGCCCAAAAGTAGGGACATTTTTTAAATATTGCTCTTACAAACCTAGAAAGTTGATAGAATGACAGGTTTTGCATTAACATGAAAAGTTGGTAGAATGACAGGTTTTGCATTAACATGAATTTTCTGAAGGGTAGGAAGTCTGCAACACAAATGTGTCATTGTTTTCTAACTTCATTCTTTAATGATTTTCCATTAATTTGCCAGAATAACCACAATTTTATGAAAAATGGGCCAAAAGTATGTGGAAAAATCTGGACATTCTGCAAAACTCTGTACAGTTGAGAGGTATGAGTGCACACTTAAATGCAGTATTACCTGATGTACATATTAGAGTGAAGAGAATCTGTTCCATGACTTTTAATATAGTTAGGGTAGCATGATTCAGCAAATATTTCTGCAGGCCAAGGAATATCATTTAGACAGTAAAATATGAGGTAGTGTTTTTGTTTGTGCTAGATTATGACATTGTATAGGACAAGACACTTGGGATCACACAGAAATTAATGCACGGATTTTTAGTTAACTGAGAAATGCTGCTTGCTGAACTGCAGGTACTTCATGTTACTATGACAGGTGTAGCAAGGGGATGTGGAGCCCTGGGGAACACGCATCCATTTCTTTCCTGTTCCTGCTGAAATCTTTTAAGAATATTTCACAGCTTACACGTGGTCTCTAAGGGCTCCTGAGTCACAATCACTGATTAGACGGCTTGTATACTGCCATCTTGCTGCTTTTTAAAGATAACTGCATTTAAAAACAGAGGATTGACTGACAGATTTCAAGCTGTCTAATAAGTGATTATATATAATGACAACTTAAAAGGTGTTGCACCTTTTTTTTTGTATGTCGTGATCCACCTACAAGTTGGTACTCTGTGCAGGTGCATAGTTCACACCACTCTTCCTGTGGCAATGTTAGCAGGCATGCTAAATGGTTCATTTGTTTGGGACCATGTCTTTTGAGTTCACATCAGCAATGTGACCAAAACGTATCAAAAACCGAAGTTCAGAATGAACAGATGCTGCAACATTTGTCTTCCTTACAAACCCAGCTTTGTGACTAGACTTCCCTTTTAGGACATGCTGTTTCCCTTTATAGAATTATTGAGGACAAATCTAAGCTCAGTTATGAGAAACACAGAAACATTGTTCTAAAAAGAATAGTAAGATGTTAAGTTGTCTATCTCGCCTTCATTCTTGCTGGATGGGTTCGGCGACCGGCGGCATTCATTTTTTCCCCTCGGCCCGGCTTTTGACTCACTCTAAAAGCTCGAGAGTTGGTTCCAATATCCCACAATGCTAGGCGTGAGTTACCTCAGATCTCGTTTGCCGCTACAGCGATCGAGGTGTGTTTTCTACCGGCTCCAGGTTAGTGAAAGTTAGACTAGTTTAAATTCTTTAGACTTAAGCTAGCTTAAGTGTATTTTCTTTCCCTTAGTGTAGTGGATATTATCCCTTCTACCTTTTATCCAGCCCCTTTTTTTCTAAAGAACTTATAGTTCTTTCCCTAAGGCCTTCGGCCCTTCCCTATCCTTAGGGTGTGTATGTGTTTGATTAGGAGTTTTAACTTAACTTACCTTTAGTTTAAATAATTCCTTTGAACCCTATCAGTGTAATCTGTGTGTGTGTGTTTTCTGTGTGTGATTACACTTGTTCCTTGAGTATGTCCAAGGATACAAAGGTCTCAGGCTTCAAGAAGTGTGACTCGTGCTGTCAGAAAATGTCTCTGACAGACGGTCACACTTCTTGTGTATTGCCTGGGAGGACTCTTGTGCTGTATGCCATGGCTTCAGCCTAGAGTCCTGCAGGAGAGAAAAAATAAACTCATTTTGAGGGTTTGATTAAGCCTGAAGGTTCCCTTTCTGTGTCATCGGGGAAACCTTCTAAGGCTTCCAAGACCTCGGCTCCAGCTTCAGAGTCGAGGCCTAAGGCTTCGAAGCCTACTGCTTCATCGGCTCCGGCTGGAGCAGATGAGTCTTTGACTGCAGTATCTGTGGTTTCCTTCGGCTCCGGAGCCGAGGCATTAGAGATTCCTGAGTCGGCTCCGATCAGACCATCGGAGCCGACATCTAGAAAGAGATCGAGGTCACCACCCTTGGCTCCGTTCATTCGGCTCCAGCGTCTCCTCTGCTGTCTGAACGAGCCACAGATCTCACTCCTCCAGGTCATCGAGGCTCTCAGATCACGACCTCCAGAGGGTAGTGAGTAGACTTTTGAAGTCCGAGGCACTGGCCCAAATGCTCCAGAGTCCGACTCAGCAGTCGATGCCTCAACTTGTTCCAATAAATATTCCTCCTCCGACTCCTTTGAGCTCGGCCGGGCGCCTCGGGACCGAGACTGTGGTAGCGTCGAGCCGATACAATTGTCTTCGGCTCGCCGTCGGCTCTGATTTCTTCTTTGAAGAATCTCGGCGCCAGGCTTCCATCGTCTCCGAGGGGTGAGTGGCATTGGACCCTTGTCCGACCCCTCTCCTCTCGGTGCTTCGGCGCTGGTGAGTTCGGCTCCGACATCGGCCTCGAGCCATCTCTGTCGGTGCCGAGGAGGTTCTCAGCTTCGGAGCGGGGACCTCTGGCTCTGCTGGACAGGGGTGCGTTCGAGGTCATGCGGAGTGTGTTGGAACCTTGTTCGACTCCACAGTCGGCACCGTCCGCCCCTCCCACTAGGGTGCCTTTGGCTATGTCGACTCGCTCCCTGATCCCAGACCGGAGAGAGCAAGCTCCTCAAGAATCTCCTGTGGGGATCTCATCCTCTTCGAGGCCTCCCTGAATTGGCAGGGGAGCCCCTAGGAAGAGAAAGTGTAAGAGGAAGCACATAGACTCACCTCAGTCTGTCACCTCTGACACAGATTTAGATGATTCCGAGGGTTCCCCACGTTCCCCTTCTGAAGATGTCTCTTTCACAGACATTCTAGAGATCCTGAAACAGAGGGGAAATTGGCCAGCCCTTAACCCTTCGGAGGATGAATCTGTGTATCTTGAGGCGTTTGGCTCTCGCCCTTCCACCTCCTGGGTGTCCCCCCCCCCCTTTGATCCCCTCATGCAGGTGGTTGCAAAGAAGGCCTGGGCGGCTCCTGATTCAGTGGACCCTACCCCCAGGAGACCTTCCAAATTTATAACAGCACCAACTGACAAGTGTTTCTGTGGATGCTATGGTGGTAGCTGCTGCCACCAAGAAGGAACTAGCTGATCCTTCAGTGCCTGTTCATCCCCCTAACAAAGAATCTAGGTCTATGGACAGGTACGGGAAGCGGATGTTCTCGTCAGCGACCTTTGCTATGCGTTCGCTGAACTACCTATGCCATTTTACTCGTTTTCAAAGAGACTTGATCAAAGAAGCGAGTGACATGTTGAAGGATCCTACGGCTGCGGGTTTTCAAGACAAGATGAACACTCAGCTGGATACCCTGAACTCCATAGCTAACTCCTCCATGCGCCTCCTCTCTTATGCGGCTGATGGAGCGAGCAGGGCCGCAGGGACAGGTGTGGCCTTACACAGGCATGCCTGGATGCGGCTATGCAACTTTGCGGACCCCTTTAAAACATCATTCACTAATTCCCCGTTTGATAGATCATCTCTTTTTGGTCCTCAAGTGAAAGAAACCTTGACTAGGTGCGAGACAGATGGCAAGACTCTTTCTGCCGTCGGAGTCCGTTTTTCTACTCCTTCTAGGCCTTACCCCAAAGGCCAGAAAAGTGGGAAAATGTGGTTCCACAAACAATCTCAAGGGACTTCGCCTGACGCACAGAGTCGGTTCCCCGCCAGAGGCAGAGGGGGGAACAACAATGGTAGACGTTGCCCTAGAGGCAGGGGGGGTCCGCAGAACCAGGGCAATCGAGAAGCCTTCTCTGATAAGTCCTTTCAGCATCCCTGAGGTGTTGCCCGACTGCCCACCTTCGGAGGCAGTCGGGGGAAGATTGTCACTGTACCCAGAAGCCTGGCTATCCCTGACTCAAGACAAATGGGTACAGTCCATCATTTCCGAAGGCTATTCCATTCCTTCTTCGCATTCCAAACCAATCAAAAAATCCCTTCCAGATGTCCACCGCTCAAAGGGATCTTGCAGCTTTGGAAATTTCAAAGCTGCTTGCAAAAGAGCAATTCAGCCAGTTCCAGCAGACCAGCAAGGATCCGGAATCTACTCCAGGTTCTTTTTAGTTCCAAAGAAAACGGGACTGGAGACCAATTTTGGATCTCAGTATCTTGAACAAGTCAGTCAAGAAAACAAGAGTTCGGATGGTCACGCTGCAGTCCATCCTTCCCTATTGGGAAAGGAAACGGGATGTGCTCTATAGACCTTCAGGATGCATACTATCACATAAAAATGAACAGACGCTCCAGAAGATTCCTCCGCTTCAGGCTGGGAACCAGTCATTTTCAATTCAGGGCCCTGCCCTTTGGTCTCACCACTGCCCCCCAGGTGTTTACCAAATGCATGGCAGTGGTAGCTTCTCACCTGAGACGTCAAGGATTCCAGGTGTTTCCATATTTGGACGACTGGCTCCTCACAGCTCCCACCAAGCATCTTCTTCTATTGGCCAGGGACTACACCTTTCGCATTTGTCAAAATTTAGGCATTTCAATAAATTGCGAAAAGTCTGTTTTGTCGCCTTGTCATACTATTACCTTCATAGGCGTAAATCTAGACACAGTCAACATGTCTGCGAGACTAACAGATCAGAGAATAACAGACATACACAAACTGGTCTCACTCCTCTTCAGCAGCAACAGAATCAAAGCCAGGTTAGTTCTGAAAGTGTTGGGGATTATGGCGGCTGCCATACCTCTGCTTCCATTAGCCAGATTCCACATGAGAATCCTTCAATGGATGCTCTTCACGCAATGGTCATACCAGCAACTTCCGATGTCCCACACCATCATGATTACGCAAACATGCAGAAATCATCTTCTGTGGTGTCTTCCCCTCAGCTCTTATTGGGAAGACCCTTTGTCCCTTCCCCTCCGGTTGCTACTCTGACAACGGACGCCTCCCTGATCGGGTGGGGGGGGCATTATCAGGGCAGAACTGTCCAGGGCACATGGCAACCAGAGGAATGCCACTTGCACATAAATGTTCTAGAGATGAGAGCAGTGCTTTTAGCGTTGCAAGCCCTTCAAGACTCTCTTCCCTTGGGAACGATAGCAATCCAGACGGACAATATGTCTGTAGTGTGGTATATCAACAAACAAGGTGGTACCAGGTCATACCCCCTGTGTCGAGAAGCACTCAGACTGTGGCAATGGGCGATTTCTTCTCGGCGGTTTCTGATAGCAACGCACATCCCCGGGAAGTCCAATCAAATCGCGGACAAGTTGAGCAGAGCTATCCTCATGCCTCACGAGTGGTCTCTGAAAGACTCTGTTGTGAGATAAATTTTTCTCAAGTGGGGTCAGCCTTGCTGCGACCTTTTTGCTACTCCCCAAAACAGCAAGTGCAGAGATTATTTCACCCTATTCCCTTTACCAGGCCAGCCCAGCAGAGACGCTCTAGTCCAAGTTTGGCCCGGGACTTCTGTATGCATTTCCTCCCTTCCCACTAATCTCTCAAGTGATACAGAAAGCTATCGCTCAGAAGGCCTCGTTGATCCTCATTGCTCCTTACTGGCCTCGACAGGTTTGGTTCCCCTTTCTACATCATTTTCTGCTGAGCGACCTTGGCATCTGGACCTAGTTCCAGATCTTTTGATCCATCAGTCGGGTCAGTTTCATCGCTCCCTTCCCTCTCTGAACCTCACTGCTTGGTTCCTCCAATTCCAACCTTAGCCAGGCTTCCTCAAATATCTCACTCTGTCCGAGATATTTTGATAGCTTCCATAAATCTTCCACTCGAAGATTTATTTGAGTAAGTGGAAACGTTTCGCCTATTGGGCTCAAGGAAGGGACATAGATCCTTTCACTGCTTCCATCCAAATGGTCCTTGATTTTCTAGCTGAACTCTTCCATGCAGGTTCATCTCCTTCTACTCTTAAAGTTCAATTGGCAGCTATTTCTAACTTTCATGTGGGCATTTCAGAGTCTGCCATAATGTCCCACAAGCTTTGCAAAGCCTTTTTGAAGGGAGTTTTTCTACTCAGACCTCCTATAAGAAATCCTCCTCCTCCTTGGGACCTAAATTTAGTTCTTAGTTCTTTGATTCTTTCCCTTTCGAACCTGCAGCCTCCTGTTCTTTAAAATTGCTATCATGGAAGACACTCTTTCTGGTAGCTATTACTTCAGCTAGAAGAGTTTCAGAACTTCATGCACTCAGCTGTCGACCTCCTTATCTGTTGTTCCATAAGGACAGGGTATCTTCTGAACCAACCCGTCTTTTTACCTAAGATAGCCTCGGCGTCTAACCTAAATCAAAGCATTGACCTTCCTGTGTTTTTTCCAGAATATTCTAACAGGTCTGAACAAAAATTGCATTGGCTAGATGTTCATCGTCAGTTAAGGTACTATTTGGATAGAACCAAACAATTCAGAAAATCTGACCAGCTGTTTGTCTCTTATGCAGAAGGCAGAAAGGGACTTTCAGTTTCAAAAGTATCATTATCTAGATGGCTAACATCTCTGATTTCCCTTGTTTATGAAATTAGACACCAAAATCTGCCTAACAAACCTAAAGCCCATTCTACCAGAGCTTTGGCTACTTCTATAGCCTTCCAAGACAGACTGCCTATTGACACCATTTGTGCAGCGGCTACTTGGGCTACTCCTCACACTTTCATTTCTCATTATAAGTTGGATTTAGCTTCTAGGCATAGAGCTAACTTTGGTTCCACTGTTCTCAAGAGTCTGTTCCGTTAGGCCACCCGGGACAAGGTGCTAGGGACGCGGTCCCATCCAGCAAGAATGAAGGCGAGATAGACAACTTTAACATATAGAAGTTATGTTCTTACCATAACGTTCCATGTTAGTTGTCTTCTTCTCGCCTTCTTCTTGCGTCCCACCCTCCTTCCCCCTGGCCTGGACAGACCTAGAGGAGTTTTGATTGTGACCTCTCTTTCTACCACCTCTTTACTTTAGGTATATGCTGCTGTGCATATTTTCCTGGATCAGGATGTAGGTCACCCTTCTCTTCTCCCTGGTTTATAGAGGTGGACTTTGTTTATAGTTATTCTGTTACTATTATAAGCTGGGCCTAGCTTACAAACGAGATCTGAGGTAACTCACGCCTAGCATTGTGGGATATAAGGGGAGCCTCGAGCCGGTGGAACCAACTCTCGAGCTTTTAGAGTGGCCGAGTCGGAGCCGAGGTCGGCTCCGAACCCATCCAGCAAGAAGAAGGCGAGAAGAAGACAACTAACATGGAACGTTATGGTAAGAACATAACTTCTATTTTATGGTAAAGACTAAAGAAAAGTCTGACTATGATTCTGGATAGAGTAAAATGTCTGATTCTTAATGAGTATTAAAATCAATGATTCAGGTAATGGTCTTGGCAGCACATTCATTGCTGAAATCAATTGGAAAACAAGAGTCAGCAGAGCACCCAGAGAAGATTAAATTGAAATTGCTTTCCTCAGTTTTGGGAAAACCTACCATTTTTATAAGTTCATAGGTTGGTACTAGGCTATCGGCCCTAGGGCCTATACAAGCCTAGCCATAACAATTCCTTGGCTATGGAGACGGTGTCTCTTGATGTAAAGAGCTAAGCATCATATCCCTCTTTTTCATCTCCTTCTCGAATTAAGAGATCACCTTGCCTTCCTCTGATGATGATCTTCTTGTGATCTCTTTTGCACCTGCTGTCAAAAGATTAGAGACATACATGCCATTTTGCGGTTCAACCCCCCACCCCTTTCACTGTTTTGGGTTTCCAGGTGTCCTTTGTTTTCCATTTAGACCACTTGTTATCGAAAACTGATGCCTGTGTAACGGGTGTAACGGGTCTATCTTCCATCAGTACTGGTGTTTGTTCCCTAAGCATCAGCCATTATGTTTTTTCACCAGACGTTGGACCTATTAATGTTGGTGGTACAAACTTCTGTTCCACTGGTGTTGGTGTGTGTAGCATCTGTTCCACTGACATCTCTTTATCTTGTATTGTTCCTCCACATTTGAGAGTTACCAATGCTGGTTTAACAGATGTCTGTTATGATGATGTTGGTCCTACTGATGTCGGTGGCATCTGTGCAGGACTCATTTATGACTTTTTGCAGACTTGTGTGTGGATCCATCAAAGCTCTGTCTTTATGCACGTATCCATCAAAGCTCTGGGCTGGATTCACGATGGCATGCACGGTGTCCCGTGTAAGACTCCATGCAGCCATCACGATCCAGGAACAGCCCGAAATCCCGTGTAAGAGACCAGCTAAAACGACTCTTACACGGGCAGGTGTGGATATGCTAATCACCTCACTTGCAGCCGAAAGGCATGCAAATGAGGTAGATTAGCGATCCACGAAGCTGAAACCAGCCCATGTAAGAGTCGTGTTAGGTGCAGAAATGTACTCAGTTGACAACTGAGTACGTTACTGCAAATAACACAACAGAGCCATGACAGCTCCAAATAAAGTGTGCAAATGTTGCAGTCAGCATGCCAATGGCCAAATATGTGGCCATTGGCATGGTAACCCGATGCAAACCTGAAATAAAATATTTTTTTTCTGAGATCGGCGAGGTTTAAACGCAGCGCAGCCCCGCTCATACGGGCTGCGCTATATAAAACATAAAAATAAAGATTTTAAACCCACACATGTGGGTTTTATGTAATGCATGGATTTGCAATGCAGGGACTAGGACATCAAAAACAACATGGCCACCGTCTAGTGGTTGCTAAGGGGGGAAGCTGAGTGTAAGACATGTAAGTAAGCGTTAGTAGGCAATCCTATGTAAATGAGTGGTAGGATAGCGAATCACACTGTCACATAGCAAATGAGCACATTCCGTGTAGTGTAAGAGTTAGAGTAACAGAGTAGGAGATAGGTGACATCACAGGGGGAGAATGTCAGGAAGAAATCAAGCTCATTGGAGCAAAGTGGTATGTGAAAGATGTCAATCACACAGCATAAAAAGAGGAGTGTCAACAGATAAGCATGGGAAAGTCAAGAAATGGAAGGTGTACACTGTGGCCAACACCAAAGTTTCATGCTGTACGTGCATGCGTGCGTGTGCTCGCTGGGAGGCACGAGTAAGACAGAGTGCGCGCGTGTAAGTGTGAGTGCGCGTGTGTAAGGCAGAGTAAGCATGTAGGAGCCTGTTTAAAGATTTGTAAACCTGTTTGCGCTGGTGTGCACGCAATGTAATCCAAATAAGCAGATTCTAGTCCGTGTAAGCATGTGTGCGTGCGTGGTAGCCACTGTGAGCGTGTTTTCGCTGGTATGCGCGCTGCTTCCCCCTGAGGAAACCGAGAGGAAAAAGGAAGCAGAAGAAATAGTAGGAAACTAGCAGGGAATGCTTGTAGAGGTAGCAGGTGAAAACAATAAGAAGCAGGCAATTACACAGGCAGAATACAAGCCCAGCCCAGCACTTAAAACACTGCAAACAGCATTGCAGTATGTATCTCTCAAGAGACACTGCAAGACAGGAGTAAGCTAGTAGAAGTGAAAACTGAAAAAGCTGCACTCAGACCAAACATGCTAGGGACTGCCATAGCTGTCATAAGGAGACATAGGAGACTTGCTGAGGGTGCTGACAATGGAAATGCTGCCAGACAACCCACAGTGAGGAGACGGTGAAGAGTGTACAGGCCAGGGTCACCTACCAGGGGTTACATGAGCTGGAGATAGTGGAATGCTATAGAGTGGACAGAGACCTCCTGCAGCAAATTGTTGAGCTGTGCAGGCCACGCCTCACACACAGAACCAACAGAGGGGAACCCATCCCAGTGGAAACCAAGGTATGTGTTGGCCTAAGTATACTAGCAACAGGTACCTTCGAGACCAACTGGTGATATGATGGGGCTATCACAGGCATCAGCCTCCAGGATACTGCACCAGTTCCTGGATGCCATGTCAGCACATGTCGGTGAGCATGTATATTTCCCCAATGCCCGTGAGGTATTGGCCAGCAATATGCATCTCTTCCAGCAAATAGCAGAATACCCTGAGGTAGTGGGTGCAATAGACTGCACGCACATACGCATCAAAGCACCAGCCGGTGAGTGGAGTAGGGCCTACATTAACCGCAAGGGCTTCCCCTCCATCAACTGCCAGGTCGTGAGTGATGCCCAGGGCATAATAATGAATGTGTGTGCTGGCTGCCCTGGGAGCTACCATGATTCCCATATCTGGCATTTGACGCAGCTGTACCAGACATTTGCCAATGGGGACATCCCACATGGTCACCTAGAGGGGGATGCAGGTTATGCACTGGAGCCATGGCTGATGACACCCATCAGAAATGCACACACACCGAAACAGGAACACCATAATGAGGCACACGCACAAACACGTAATGCGTGTGTTTGGGCTGCTTAAGTCACGGTTCTGGTGCCTGGACACATCTGGTGGAGCCTTGCAGTACTCACCAACTACATGTACCCAAATTGTCATGGTATGTGCTATGCTACATAATATGATTCTGCGAAAACAGCTGCAGCAGGACCAGCATAGGGCCGGCACAAACAGCCACCCACCATTGCCAAGGCCATCACAGGCAGAGCGTGACTCTGAGGAGGAACAACCTGAGCCTGCCCCAGTAGGCAGAAGGAGGCGTGCCCAGTATGCCCTGGCCTTGGCAAAGAGGCAATGCATAGCACATACACTGGCTCAGTAGGAACCCTGGGAATGATACCCCTCTCTGACTCACTCATATAGTAACAGGGACGCCTAACATGACACAACCTGCTCTCAAACATGTACAGGGAGTGTAGTATGTGCATCCGACAGAGGCAGCCCTGCAGCACCACCTGAGGCATGATCGCCATGTGTTAAGCAATGTAACACCATCTAGTATATGCAAACCTGAAGACCCAACCTAACATCTCACCCTCACCAAGCATGATGCCACACTATGAAGACAACAAGATCAAGTACAATAATTGGCTGAGGTATTGCTGTTAGCAAGGGGGAACACATGGCTGACAGCCTGGGCTGACATGCCGAGCAAGACATGATGCCCCACCTGCTAGGGATGGCACGCACCCAGCACACCTGGCTGTGTGGATACTGGCAAAGGCTGTTGTCACCCCACTGTGCCTGGAATAGGTAAGTCTGGAAACACAAACCCACCACCATAGGTAGCACAAGGGATAATAACCTGGACGTAATGCTACCCAACGCCAAAAGTCTAACCTGCAAGGTGCATGCAGACCAAACCCACCACAGCATGGAGAATGGTAATATGTGTTCTGTAACTGAAACCTGGGCAAGGCCCAGAAGAGCACCCTAATACTACCAGGTTATGCCTCATACCATGCTCTACAGCTCCAAAACATGGAACACATGACAATAGGAGTGTGGCTACCAGTAATTATCAAGGATAACCACACCCCCAGGTTGGTACCACAGCAAGAAGCAGCATGGACTATCCATGGGCAAGTAACACTGTCTCATACTGTGTACCTGTTTGAAGCCTGCTACAGACCACACACACAAACTCAGGTACCCCAGCCAGCCTTCCTGAAGACACTGCAGAGTATGAATGTCTCAACAAATACCAAACAAGGCACACACAAAGTATGACATAGGTGGCAATCCATTATGTATGGAAGAAGTAATCAGGGACCTAGGGACACAAGTGTACGGTAACCTGTCATGTGACACTCGCATTGCCAAGGTGGCCAGGAAGACCTGCTATATTGCCCACCTTAATATGAAAGGATACACATGTAGAGCTAGAGAGGTCACTGTGCCCCCATACTCTTCCCTTATCAGGCCCATACGTGACAACAATGCCCCAGTTCGGATGCACCTTACCTTACACCTGCAGCAGTCAGACCCCAAATGTACCCCCCCAACAGGATAAAGGGTCCAAACATTGGACATCTGCAGCCTGGCTGAAGAAACCACAGCCCAATTCAGAAGCATACCGCACAGTCAGAGGTGATGTATGCCTGATGCACAAGGCCATGTCCAGTCCAGAATGAATAGACATGCTCCACTGCGGAAACCCCAAATCCAGCAGACACACCACAGTGAGATATCTGAACCTCCACACATAGATTAATAGGATGTGCTGGAGGTACAGATCCATAACCCAGAGGCTCCTGACACTCTGGAACAGAACCCCAGTGATGGGCTGAGCTCCACACACAAACTCAACAAAAGAAATCCGGTGAAGTGCATGGGAGATGGTAGGTGTACACTGGGGGCCATCCCTGTGTTACATCAAGGAAAGTAAACCCTACGTGGGCATAATATGCACATTGCAAGGGGTGGTGGGACGCACGCACAGTCTGTCCATGCTCAAACAAGGCCAGGGCAGATAGCCTAGTATGAACCTATGATGATACAAATTGTGCAGGACACAAAGGATTATCACACAGCTGTCCTACCTCATGGTAGGAACCATGGTGATAATCCACAGACATGCTCTGCAGCACTCTAATATCACAAACAATACACCAAACCCACACACATTGCCAACAGCCTACTGAACAGATTCCTTCCAAACTCCCCACCAGCACCTAACTGCCAAATATCTATCCCAGGAGAGTGCTGCCCCCCTCACATTGCAGATGCTGAGGTAACAGCCAGCATCCACAAAGCACAGCACACAGCATCAATGGTATCAGATGGTGTCCTGGGTTGTGTCCAACAAGTACTGTAAGAAGAATGGAACAGCAAATAGCATTACTGCACACTATCAGTCCTACTACAGGATATGTACCCAAAGAGCAGTGTACAGCAACATTGGTCCCACTCCACAAAGGGGGGGGGGTGCCTGAATGGATACTGCAAACTATCACCCCTCAACCCCGACTATCTAGGTTGGCAAAGTAATGGAGAGGATGATCATGGATCCCATGAATAACAGGATTGGGTACATACAGACATTGGACCCTACCCAGTGTGGCTGTCATAGGGCAGATCCTGCCCCTTACACATGTCTGACTCATGTGAAACGTGCACCAAGGCCATTGAAGTGGGGAATGTTGATCACACAGCCTATCTGGACCTTGCTAAACCCTTCCATACAATACCCTAGTTGGCGGTACAGATAAGTTCACCAGCCTAACTATAAACCCCTATGCAAGTAGATGGGTTGCAAACCAGCTCAAGGACAGAACTGACCTGGCAGACATGCTGCAGCCATGGCAGACTGCAAACCAGGTACAACTGGCATCCCACAAGGCATGGTCCTGGGACCTCTCTTGTATGCTATATATGTCACATAGGTACAGGCCAACATGGAAGGACTCTGAACAGGTTCGCAGAGGACTGCAAACTGGCCACCATATCGGACCCTCCAGCTGACACAAGCAACCTACAAAAGGCACATATAGAAACAGACAAGTGGTGCCACAGCCATGTCAACAAGCTAAATGCAGAATAGTGTATAGTCAACCCCTGTGGAAACATAGTACATGGCCAGAATTTACCACATAGGTGTTAACCCAGTAAGTACATCAGGAGCAATAAGAGACCTGGGGACACAAGGTGATAGATATCCTGCATGTGACAACCATGTGTCTGTAGTGGTTACAGAAACATACCATATACCCACCTAATCATGAAGGTAAGCACAGCTTGGTTAGGGTAGGTCAATGTGCCTCTCCAGTCATCCATCAGCAGCCTCACAATTGTGTACAATGGCCCTTAAGGGATGTACCGTAGCAGACACCTGCAGCAACTGGAAAGACCACACAAATACCCCACCAGGAGGATTGCAGAGTTGTAACAGATGCCATTTGTCGCCTGAGTAAAGAAACTGCAGCTCCACACAGTGCCATACTGCCTGGCTGGAGGTGAACTGTGCCTGATGTATAGAGCCATGACCAACCTGGTATCAATGGACATTGTGGCACCATGTAAACACTGAATGCTGGTGACCTATGCAGCTGACAGGCCTGAACCCCAGCACAGACATAAACAGGACATGCTGTACTGATTGGTCCATAACTCCACTCATGGCTAAACTCCCACTACAGGATATCCAGGGAGCCCCTCAGTGATTGCAATCCAGAGGAATCATGATGACTAGATGGTAGGTGTACCCTGGATATCCCCTGTATGTCACGGGTAGACAGAGGCACAGCACACTAACCGTGACATATGTGATGGCAAACGCCAGTAAATGTGTGTTGAAGGACACTCTCTGACTAGCATTACAAATGGAATAGGGCACATGGCCATTGTTTGTCACTGTCGGACAATCATGTACTATGCTGTCCATATCTGAACAAAATGCAACATGGTCATATCTGCACAACTGGCCCTCAACAAGTCTGGTGTGCTCACTGTAAATATTACAAGCAGTGATAGGACTGAAACCGATTATACTGTCCACCACAGTGAAAGTTCTGCACCAGTACACTAATACGACAATACAACTGTTTGGTCAGCAGGAAAGGATGATGACACCTGTATGCAAACTATCCCATCGCGACCCTGCAGGCACAGCATAATGCCTGTTATTTTCAGACACAAAGCAGTTGGGCAGTAAAAACACAAACTGATGTCCAACACTCAACTGTACATGTGATATATAGATGGCGTCCACACACACACACAGAAATGTGGTGGTCTACAGATCCCAACATAAGGAAAGGTCACACTGGGCATGCTCGCACACTTAGATAAATGAGACGTGGCAGTCAAGAAGCCATACAAACTGCGAACTGGGCATGCTCACACACTTAGGCCATGTCACAGTTCAGCAGTTGCACACACATATCTGGCATTCCTATGCGTTAACACAGGAATCTCCCACAATACAGACATCTGCCCAGTGCACACAGTGAAGTTACAACAGAGACATAAGTAAAGTACTGGATCCCACTCATATGCAAACATCTCCCACAGTACACATGTTGTTTATAGAGATAGGGAAGGCTATGGCAATAAAGACCCACAAACAGTATATGAGTAACAGATACTTGCATCTGACAGGCAAACATATGGCCGTAGAGTGCAATACCTGACTGTTGTCCCTAGGGAATACAGAAGGCTATCCACAGTGTATTTGGTGTCTGCCTCCACAGTACAGTAGGCCACTGTGCCTGTGCAAAGCTAATGCATAGATATTCTCTCCCCTGTACTGATGGATAGTAACAGATGTACATACCTCTTCATCCATAATGATGTCAGCACACTATATATATGTCAGGAGCAGAAATCATACCCAGTAATGTGAATAGCGCGCTCCGCTACTGCGTCTCTAACAAGTGTCATAACATAGTTAGGTAGGGGTTTGAATCCTGCAAGTGCTCAGTGTGTGTGTGAATGTGTGTGGGGGAGTAGTGTGTGCAATTCCATGTGTAAGAGAAATGTCCCTTTTGGCAACTATTACTACACAACACATGCTGCATATTCCACTGATGATGTCAGCACTCTATAAGTACAGCAGGAGAAAGCAATCCTCCCAGTAATGCAAATAGCACACTCTGCTACTGCGACTCTCACAAGTAATCTAACATAGTTAGGTAGGGGTTTGTATCCTACAAATGCCATGTGTATTTTTGTCACACAGTTCGTCCATGTGTGTGGGGGGGTGTTCCCAATATTGCACGACATACATTATATCAGTAATGTCAATGCACACATGATGTATGTGTGTGCCACCTACACATATGTACCTGTGAACTGCAAGAGTTCACATGTCCGAAGCCTGCCTCATGTGAATACGTGGAATATGCATCAGACAACTGTATGACTGTGGTGTTCTGTGCAGGGGCTGCATGTGGTATGTGACTATACAGTGTGGGTTGTAGATGGTGTCATCCCACCAGCGAGGGATACATGACTGGTCTGGAGCATATAGTCCACATGTTGGTGATGAACTGGTGCAGCATGTTGTTACCACTTGTGGGAGTGGTAACAAGTTGTTCCATAGCAATGCAGGGAATGAATGATAAGAACCCTTCAGATAGGGTCTTGCAGCTAGAGTAATGCTCACACTCTGTTTGGGTAGTCGCAACCATATAATGGTGTGTGTAGAGACAGTCATATTCCCAGTGTTGTCAGGAAGGCCAAGTGGGTTTACTGGGTATAGGAGTGTGGTGTGTGCCAGGCTATGAACCTGAAGGCAGTCTAACCCACTGTGAGTTGCACATGGAGAGGCTCTGATGCTTTGTGCAGTGCCACCAACCTGGGGGTGTGTGTATCTGAGGTGCCTTTGGATACATCCCCCTGTTCTGGTTTGGTGCATGTGTAGGGGATGACAAGCATGGTATCAGGAATGACCTGGCACTGATGGTGTGCACCTGGGAGCCTTGTACCAGGAGTCTGTTACTGCATGGATATTGCTGTACCCCATGCTAAGGACAGTTTCCACTGCATGCATCTTGAGGTTTACACTGCTGCTGTTGAGTAGCATTTCTATTAGTGTCCTATCCCGTGTGATACCTGTGTAGGTGGCTATGTAATGTCAGCCTTGCATACAACGGCACTGTGTGTGTAGCAACAGCCGCTGCCAATATACAACGTCCCATGGGTGACGGGTGCAAGCTGTCCCAAGCAAAGCAATGTGGCTTCTCCAGCATGTAATCCCACACTGACAGGCATTGGATCCTCTTTGAATGTCACTGAAACATATGTTAATTGCAGAAACGGATGAGCCTGTCTACATATTGTGGCAGCATTCTTGGTGAGGGTGAGATGCTACTCAAGGCCAGGGTCATACCAGCCTGTGCCACAAGCTCAGAGAGACCCTCTATGTCCCCTAACATGTAGTCCAGGGAGATGTGTCAGAGGTCATACACACTGGCACAGACAATGACTGAGTCATACTTCTACATGCCTTGGAGTGACCGGTATGCTTGTGTTATGTGGTGGATCATAGTGCCCGACGGGCAGCTCAGCATGACCATCACCTTGTTCAGCCTGGGAGCAGGACCCCAGTGTACATGACGATAGAGGTACCTCATACAACTGTAGCAGGTGTGTTGTCAAGCCGTATGGCCTGTAACTGTTAGGCACACAGGCTTTGTGAGCTATATGTTGCATGTGCTCTGCTCTGGCTTAACATTTGCTTGTGTGTCTGCTTTGCAGGTGTCAGCTGCTCAGGCAGGATGCTATTCTGAGAGTCCAATAATGTACCTGTGTTTTTGTGTTTGGATGGCAGTCGTGGCAGATCTATGGGAGACTGGTACTGTATTCACTGTAGTATGCCACTCCACCTGACAGGGAATGCCAGTGCTGTGTTAACAGAGCTTAGCCCCCAGTTTGGCTATGTGGTTGTATCTCTCACATGTGTTGTACGTGTATAGGAAGGGGAGAGGGTTGTCTGTGTACATGAGGCAGCTGTAACATTGCCACATGACTCACAGATTCACCAACTGGACCTGAGAGTAGATTGACAGGTGACCTTTGCACATGCTACCATAGCATTGTGACTCCCATACTAAGTAACGACAAGTAGGGCCAATGGGGAACAAGGTACTCAAGGTGAGTATGTGAGGGTGTAGTGCTCCTGATTTGTTAGTGCTGGCATATATGAATGCTGTCTTGAGCAAATGCGAGGTAAGTCATATGCAATGTGTTACAGGCAAGCTACATGCAAACAGGACAAACAGTGATGTTCTGTCAAGTGACACATGGACATCAGTACAGTAAGCAATACAGATGTCACTAGGGATCCACAGAGGCACTGTATATCTGCACTGCAGGTGGAATCAGTGTTTCAGGAACATAACAGGCAAACATGCATACAAACAAAGCTACAGTCAGCAGACCTGTATGTAGACTATGCTACAACAAACAAGGTGTACGACTTCCAGTAGGTAACATTGCATATATGCAGGCACTATAAGCCAGTACCCAGACATTCACAGGTCAGACGGGCTGGGTCCAGCCGCACCCCACACAAGTGTATAGACCACGTACCTTTGTAATGTTGAATAACTGGCCTGATACCCAAGTGCTCATACCTCTAATAATACACATGTCAAATAACGGACACTGAGCCCTCACTCAGCAGTTCCAGACTTAGTATGATGTATGCTACCTGTCCTGGCACCACAGTAACCTTGACATGTATGGACACTCTCCCTCCTGTCATAGTTAGTTCTGTGTTTTGGTGCTGTCATGCATGGTATGAGGTGTGACCTTGTAGTGCTAGTGTGCTCCTGTGAGCCTTGAACCTGTTGTGTAGTACTGCACAGATACAACATCCTGAAACATCCGCATTGCAGAGTCGTGTGTGGACAGCATGCAACTCGCAGTTGATATGACCATCATTGAGTATCAATATCTACATTGTTGTATCCCCTGTGCTACCTATGTAGGTGGCCATCCCTTGACAGCCTCACCACCAGTATGCAAAGATGTGCAGACAGAACACTGTGGTAATTACTATGGGTGTACAAATCAATACAATGACATTCATACTGTAACTGCAGCAGGCATGCTGGTATATACCCACAATGATATCATTACACTGTACTGTTGTCAACATCATACTATTACAATATGTCTATGTAGTCACCCTGTGCATCAGCACCATGTTAACCTGTTCCTGCACCGATTTTACAGATTGCAGGAGGTGGCACAGTTTCATCATATGCACAGGGTGTGTACCTGGTATGCCTGAGTCTGCCACTGATACAACCAATTGACATGTCTGTGTGTGTGTGTGTTGGTGAGGGACAGCAGTACAAGATGGGGCAATGTTGATGCAGTGTGTGCATGTATGCGGTAGCCCTAGGTGTTATCACTTTGCATGTGTGTATGAATGCAAACAGTCCCACCTCATGGCTGCCATATACAGGTGTTTGTGGACAGCCACAAACTGTACCTGCCAGGTCATACAGATCACTGTCTGTGGCCACGGACACGGTACCTGTGCCGGGCAGGGGTGCTACGGACCGTATCAGGTACTAAGCCAGACTGGGTACTGTCATTAGAAGCAGGTGGTTGGTGACTGGAGACAGGTCCCTGTTGGGACTGTCCAGCGCCACGTGCACGTGGTCTCCTGGGGCGGTCTGATGACAGCACAGACCCAGCATTGCTGGGGCTGCTGCTGGCACTATGTGAGTGGCCGCGGGCCTGTTGTCGTCCGCAACAGCTGCCAGCTGCTGCTGTTGCTGGCATACGGCCACGTCGACGCCTCAACCATCCACCATTGCCCTGGCTCATGGACATGTAGTTGTGGAACAGATCTAATGTGTCCCCCCAACGTCTGTCAATGACCTCGGTGAAGTTACGGATGGCAGCCGCAACATCACGCATACTGTCACTCATGGCTGTGCAACATGCTCTCAGCTCCCTCAGACCCTGTCTGGCATACCATTCCATACGTGACTGTGCCTGCATTACAGCACGAAACATAGCTGAGGTTGAAAGACCTCTGTGGGCATGTCTGACAGGGGTGGTACACCCACGGATGCTCCCACGAGAACCCCTGGACATCTGCCTGTGTGGTACCATGTCAGGACCCTGGCCATGGCTGCTGTGTGGGGATGCATGTGCCACCGGTACCACATTACCCTGGTCAATGCCCACTATATCCTGTCCATCACCTAGGGACATTGGTGACAAAGGATGTATTGGCAGGATGACTCTGTGCATTGATGGGGTCGACAGCTGTGTAGTGTCAGTTGGCTGGCCAATGACGGACCCTGGCACACCTACCCGTGCCATTACACAGGTATCATCATTATCACTATCCACAGCATCTGATTCAGGTTCCCTGCTGCACGACAACAGAGCAGCACCAGAACCTGTGGGAGTAAGACAGGAAACACAGTTTACAATGTGTACACAATGTCACCACTGATGCACACATGGGCACATGCACACATGCACACATGGGCACATGCACACATGGGCACATGCGCACATGGGCACATGCACACACCTCAGTATATGAGATATCAACCCACAGACACAAACACACCTGCAGCTTCAGCCTGTTATTACTATTAATATCAAGAGTATTGAAGGTAATGGTATTACGCACTCACCAGCATGGATAGGCTGCCTTGCTGTTGCACCAGAGGGACCTGCAGAAAAGAGACCTTTATTGTCAGTGGGCACAACTGTGCCATTGATACTGTGGGCATGATACAGTTCAGTAGTGCAACAGTTAGCTTCCACAGGTGTTCTGCAGATATTGAGGATATCACTCTTGTACAATAATTACCAAGATTACAGCTACAAAACAAGGACACACCTCACACATGCATAACATAACAGTGTACAGAATGGTCAACTATACACATGGCATGTTACCTGCATGCTCCGTGTCCTGCTTCTGTGTGGCTCCAGCCTCCATCATTACACATGTATGCTGCTGCTGTTGCTGTTGTGCTGGAGCCACAACACTTGGGAGTAGTCCCTCCAGTCTGGTGAGGGGGGATGTCTAGCCACCCCACCACCTGTGGCAAGCTGCTGCCTGTGGATATCCGACGCACACTGACAGACATTTCTAATTAAATCACTGCAGTGATGGCGTACCTGCTCATTTGTCCGGTTATGTGTGCCTATGCCATTTACCCAACGGACCAGGTCTTGCCACAGTGCAGCCCTCTCCTGCTGGTTCTGGCTGGTGCGGAAAAAGAGTACAGCAAAATCCCACACCAGGCTCTGGTGCATCTCCTCCTCCTCTTCAGCGGAGTAGACAGGGCTCCGCTGGTGAACCATAGCCCTGAAAAGGAGAAGGAAAATATGTCAGCAATATCTGTCAGCAAACTATGGTACACATAATACACGACTGAAGTGATATAACTTAAACACCATATATAGCATTTGTCTGTCTATTGGGGGATACACATGTAAATGACCAGATATCAGTGCTCATCCGACAACTGTGCAACAGTACCTGGCACACTCCATACGAAAGACTAGTATACTGCAGCAGTCAACACACTGTTTCAGGTACAATACACAACCTCACACTAGGGGTTTGTATCAAGGTACTGTATGGGGAACATTATCAGCCCATGCACTGCACACAATGCACGTTACATATTTCACTGGTAATGCACACTACTCTTACTTGCCATAACCCTACCTACACCACAGTGACATAAAGGGTAACACAGCACAACATATGGCAATGTAGTATGTGTTGATCACAATACCTCACACACCTGTCTCTGGCCTCACACCAAGGACACACACTACCATGACAGACAGACAGTCATGGTGAGCAATCACACCAGTACACAACATGCACCCAGTCACTAGCACATTCATTCTACCTCACATACTTTGTTTGCAGTGTGTTCATGGGTGTGCATTGTGTCTTAGGTAGTGTGCTTTTGGCCCTGGGCCTACAGCAGCATACTGTTATGCTTCCCTGCCCCTTGTGACACATGTTATGATCGTACCTGCTCCTTACAAACAGTTACACAGGGTGACTCATATGGCATATTACCTATCTGCATAACATTCAGCAGGGGTATGTCTGACATCTACTCATGGGTAGCCTTGCTTCTTAATTCTGTGTGGTCTACTACAGGGTATGTCGTATCTGTGGGTAGGGTCCTGTACCTCCACCATGTGCTCTGTACTGCAGTGACAAGGATGACCGACATAGGTAATTTGTGTTGTGGATGTTGGAGGTGTTACCATGGTTGTTAGACAACTGTCATGGGTGTGACTTCACTATGTATATCCAGCAGTGGTAACCTCTATGTAGGTAGTCTGTGTGCACTCTGTGGTGTTTGAGTGCATTGACACAGTTACTTGCAAATGTCTGTGTCCTTCTCCATATCTGTAGCTGTCATGGGAGGTGCATACCGTGTAGGACATTGTGGGGTGTGGAGGGGTACAGTGACCTACATGTCCATAGCTGACGCAGCATGTCCGCTGACACATTCCATGTACAGGTATTACAGGACTAGTGTGCCACTGTGTATATCAATGTGGAGCCTATTGTACACTTGTTGCCCCTGTTCCCCCCTGACACATGCAGTGGTGGGCAGGCCTGCACATATGTGGTGGTTACTGGTGTCAGTGTTTTTGAATGGGGTATGGTACTCCAGTATCCACACTGGTGTACACTCCATGCCTTTGACACCAGACACCTGTTGCAAGACATCTGCACGCATGTGCCTCACACAGTTTATATATATATATATATATATATATATATATATATATATATATTGATATATTTATATCTGTATACAGATATATATGTATATATATATATATATATATATATATATATATGTATATAAAATATGTGTATATAGATATAGATATAGATATATGTATATAGATGTGGGGAGAGAGTGAGAGTGTGAGGGGGTGGGACAGAGAGAGAGAGTCATGTACAGACATATCTGTTGTCAGTCAGATCTATCTGTATATGTATATGTCTCTACATATATCTATATATGTATGTGTGTATTACATATATCTGTACATACATATTCTACCAATCTCGATGTCTGTGCAGTAAGTGAGAACCTGGTTCAAGGCTCCTGAGAGTACACCAGCGGTACCAGGCTATACCCCGTATCATGCTTTCTGGCCCCAGGACTCTGGATAAAACAAAAATGGAGGGGGTGTGTCCATATTCATGAAGGACACCCACACCTCCAGGTTAGTGGCAACACATAGGTTCATAGGTTCATACTAGGCTATCTGCCCTAGGGCATTTATAAGCCTAGCCAGAATGTGTTTGGCTTTCGCCACCAATTTTAAATTTATTTTGCTATGCCCTTTTTCGAGGTTAGTATACTGTGCCTCTGTCTAACAGTGACACAGAAGTGATACCCGGGGTAAACGCATTTATCACCCATCCACTCATCAAGATTCCTCTTGAAGAGAGTCAATGAGGGACTCTGCCTAACCTGGACTGGGATTTTATTCCAGAGTGAAGGGAGCCTCTGGGTTATGAATCTGTCCCTCCAGCATGTCCTATTTATTTCACTGCTGAGGTTCAAGTCTCTCGAGGGCATAGCTCGATGGGATTTGGATTTTCTGAGGTGCAGCATGTCCATTAATTCCGGGTTGGACATGGCTTTATACGTCAGGCACAGATCGCCTCTGAACAGGCGGTATGCCACTGAGTAGAGCTGGAGTTTCTTTAACCGGGCAGCATATGGCATCTGTTTTAGCCTTTTGATCTTCTTGGTGAGGTACTTTTGGGGTCTTTCCAGTTGCTGCAAGTGTCTGGTAAGGTACATCCCAAAAGGGGCATTGTACTCAATTATGGGCCTGATGAGGGATGAGTAAAGAGGCACGATGACCTCCCCTGATCTAGATGTGAATCCCTTAATGATTAGGTGGGCTATATAAAATGTTTTTCTAACCACTTTGGCCACGTGGTTGTCAAATGAGAGATTGCTATCAACTTGGGTCCCCAGGTCCCTAATTACTTCTTCCGTACTTAATGGATTACCACCTATGTGGTAATTTGTGGGCACTTTGTTTTTGCCAAAGGGGATGACTATACACTTTTTGGCATTTAGCTTGAGGCCATGGCTCTGAAGCATCACAGACCATCCAGGTGCAGATAACCATAGGCAAACCTGCTATACAACTGGTAGCATGTTACAGACCACCCTCCCAATCTCAGGAACCACAGTCAGCCTTCCTGAAGACATTGGAGGATATGAATATCCCACCACACACCATCATATTGGGAGACTTCAACTACCCTAACATACACTGGGTGCATTATTCTACCCCAAACACCCTAGCCCAAAGGTTCCCAGAATTCACCAAGTCAAATGCAATGGAACAGCTAGTCACCTCTCCCACAACAGGAGATAATATACTAGACCTGATCATCACAAACATGGGGACAATGTGCTACACACCGGAAGTATACCCCTCACTATTCACATCTGACCACAGACTAATCCCCCTGGATATACATATTCCACCTCCCCCACAACACAAAAGACTACAGTGGGAAACCTCTCACATGCCGACTTTACACTTCTTATAACTGAGTTGGTATCCTTAATGCCCACTGGGCCAGTGGAAACCACTTCCCACAATGCCGACACCTTCACATATGCTTTCTACGGACATCTCCAAGATTGCATGGATCATGCAATCACAAATAAAACCGTGACCCTCTCCACCAAGGGCAGGTGTCCTGTCTGGTGGACCCCAGCATTGAACAAATTGTGTAACAACAGAAGGTAGCTACTGCACGGCAGAGCATAATTCCATAGAGCTACGGCATCTCTGATCAGCAGTAGTAGAAAGATACGTTTTGTCGTACAAACATGCAAGGCCAACAAGGAGAGGGACATCGCTATGGACACTACAGATAACCACAAGGCCTTCTTCTGCTATGTTACACACCTGGGTGGGAACTCTCAGATATGTTCACAGTGACAAACACTACACTGAACACGCAGATAATGCCAACATTCTGGCAGACAGGTTCAGTGCAGATTTCTCCCCTCCCTCACCCACACATGAGGAATTACTTATCCCAGCTGACTGTAACCTCCCTGTCATCTCAGATGTCCAGCTGGGAACCACCCTCAGCAAAGCTGTAAACACAACATCAATGGGACCCGACGGTATTGCAGGTTGCATGCTACGTGAACTCCAAGAGGAGCTACACATGCACATTAAATGCTATTCAACCGTAGCCTTACTACAGCATATGTACCTGGACACTGGCATACAGCAACAGTAGTCCCACTCCCCACAGGAGGCACCTCTACAGACCCTGGTAACTACCACCCCATAAGCTTAACCAGCCTGGTCTGCAACGCTATGGAAAGGATCATTATGGAACTCGTACACAGAGACATTGGGGACTTAGACACTTGATCCCACCCGGTTTGGCTTTGTAGAGGGCAGATCCTGCCTTATGAATCTGGTTGACCTTTTCAAATCAGTCACTAGAGCCATTGACGAGGGCACAGCGGTCCATACAGCCTACCTGGACTTGCCTACGGCTTTCGACACAGTACCGCACTCTGGCATCATAGACATGATCAACAGCTGAAAAGTAAATCCATATGTCACAAGATGGGTTGCAAACCGGCTAACGGATAGAAACCCTACAGTCAAACTCACTGGTGCCATGTCAGACTCGGAGCCAGTCAAGTGGTGTCCCACAGGGCTCTGTCCTGGGACCGCTCATGTTCGGCATATAATTCTCAGATGTGGAAGCAGACATGGGAGGGTAGTGGCTGACAATGTTCAAAGATGACTGCATACTAGGCGCCATAGTCGATACACCAGCTGACACATACATCCTACTGATAGGCCTCACAGACACAGACAACTGGTGCCGGAGTCATGGCCTTAAACTGCATGCCACGTAATGTATACTCATACCCTTTTGGACGGACAAGGTACCCACATATCACATAGACAGTAACCTACTGAGTACAGACAAAGTAATCGGAGACCTGGTGACACTGATCGATGCTGACCTCTCATTTGACACCCACGTTGCCAAAGTGGTTGGATAGACTTCCTAACTTGCCCACCTTATGAAGGGATTCATATCCAGATCAAAAGGGGTCATTGTACCCCTATACTCCTCCCTTATTAGGCATATGACTGTGTACTATGCCCCATTTGGTATGTACCTCACCTGGCACTTGCAACAGCTAGGGGGACCCCATAAGTACATCACCAGGAGGATCAAGGGTCTCCAACAACTTTCATATGCTGCCAGACTGACGTAACTCATGCTCTATTCCATAGCATACTGCCTACGTAGGGGGTGATCTGTGCCTGATGTAGTAGGCCATGTCCAATCGGGTATTGATGGACATGTTCCACCTCATACAATCCAAATCCATCAGAACCACAACAGCTATGGATTTGAACCTCAGCACACATATGAATAGGACATACTGTAGGGACAGATCCATCACTAAGAGGCTTCCCATACTGTGGAACAGGATCCCAGTTCATGTTAGGCAGAGACCCTCACTGACACTCCCCATGTGCATTCTTGACGAGTGGATGGGAGATCATAGGTTTACAGCAGGGGTCATCTCTGTGTCACTACTAGACAGAGGCACAGTAAACTAATGCTATTATGTAGGGGGGGTCTTCACTGTGTCACTACTATACAGAGGCGCAAGTTTATAAATCTATTCTATACACTGTGTGCAGATAGCCTAGTACTAAACTATGACACTGTGAAACTATATATGTCTATGTATTTCTACATCCTCTCTATCTATGTATACACATATGCATATTATATATATATATATATATATATATATATATATATATATATATATACATACACACACACATGTTTTTATATATATATATATATATATATATATATATATATATATATATATATATATATATATACTCCTTTTTAGTTCCACATATGTATACACACAGTAACGTACTGCTGAACATCCATTATTGTACAACCTACTTGTACATTGCACTACAGCCTACATTGCTATGTGCACATAGCTACCATCACATACATATGTATGTAGAGCCTTCAGTGACAGTTGCAGTATGTGCCCGGCCCTATGCACATCTTCATATACATAGATACAAACCATTAACACATCTGGAGGGTTCACAGTATGTAGACTATTATAGTAGTACTTTACATTACCTGTGTTTGTTGCAGCTGTTTGCGTAGGCTTGAAGTTACTTGGTCTGCTGTCAGCCTCTTTGTTTTGTTGTTACGGGTTTTTTTTTCTCTTTTTCTTTCTTTCTTTCTTTCTTTCTTTCTTTCTTTCTCTCTCTCTCTCTCTCTCTCTCTCTCTCTCTCTCTCTGTCTCTACCTACCTCCAGAGGGTGCAATGAAAGTATTGTATGTGTGGACTGGGAGTACAGGATGCTTTTGTAGGTATCTGCACATGTCCATGTGATGACCTCTGCACCAATTGTTAGCCAGCATTTACTAATTGCATGCAGCCTGTTATGTAGTGATTGCAGTTCTCACTGTGATTACAGGACTGTGCTATAAAAAGGTCTGTTAGGTAGGTGTAGCCCTTTCCGATAATCAGGGTGGGGACCATGCTGGTTTGCTGTGGACACTGTTCTGTGATTGTAAGGGTTGGTATGTCTCTCATATTTCAGGCTGTGTTGTGCACACTGCAATGCATGTTGTTCTGTAAGCTGAGTATTTCTTCCTCCAGTGTCCTCTTCTCCGTGTGTATGTAAACTGACACCTACAACTAGTAATACTGTGTATATGGGTGTGAGCGCTTTCCTGTGGGTATTGTGGTGTAACTGGTATATAGCAGTGGCTCTTGCAATCTGTTGCTATGGCTTCAATATTTGGCCTTTACATTCACTCGTATGCCTGCTAGGTGTCTTTCCTGTAATGTGTTGCTATGGCTTTCCTATTTTCCATTTACATTCACAGCTTGTAATGCTTGCTAAATCTGTTTGGGCAGCAATTCCCTATGTGTTTGTTGTGGTAGGGTGTTACTGCATGCAGTGTGGTCTGGCCATGGTGTGGGCCTTGACACTTACAAGGGTATTTGATCATGCTGCTGAGCAGGCCTCAGATACTCTCCGGTGCATCTTTTATCAGCCTCATGGAATGGTACATAGCAGTGGGTTACTCCAATGACATATTCTGATAACCCACAGTCACAACTGCAGAATATTTCAAGCATATGTATTAGTACACCATTTGTGCCGTGCAGGTGGTGCATACCTTCAGTCAGTCATAGTTACCATTGCATGTGTAGTTACACCTTTCTGCCTACTGTTAGTACATTTGACAGGGTGCCAGTGGGGCACAGTTGACATTTGTTTTCACATCAGGGACATCCCTGTAACTCAGTCACAGTTGCTATGTCTGATCTCTTAGCTATTCAACTATGGCAGTGTTTATCCTACTCTGAGTATGTGTGTGGCTTGCCAACTGCTACTGTGACATCATTACCTAGTAGCTACCAACTAGCATGACTGTTTCTCAGCACACAGTACTATTTTACAAATCCACTAGATTTGACAGTAAATATACATGACAAGCTTTGTGTACTACACTTACTATATTCCCTTTACATTAATTCCTACTATTTTATGATATATTTCTTTCAGCACAATGTTCTTGTATAGCAGTCATGGCTTAGTGGTAAGTCATGCAGACTACTGTCTCCAAGGTCCTGGGTTCAAGACTGAGGGAGGTATTTTATTTTGCTGCTGAGAAAACTACAGGCCTTCTCATTCAGAGTGACTAAGGCACTTTTAAGCAGTTGTAAGCGGGTTAGCGCTGGTTTGCACGGAGGTCACGCATGTGCACTGCCGCTTAGCTTTGCACACACACGCTTAGCTAAGTGCACAGAAGTGCACTCCTGCTTACTACTGCTTAAAAGTGCTTACTCTCGCGCACACCCCCACTATTTTCTTTTAAAGAAAAGAAAATGGGGAGATAGGAAAGTGGTGAAAAAGGGGGAACAAAGAGGGTAGGACAGTAGGAAAACAAGCTCAGGTTTTGCAGGAGGGATGTAGGAAAGGCCCATAGCTGCCCATTTCTTCGTCAGCAGCAGCTGTGCATATGTTTGTAATTTGGTGTGAAATTTGAAACCTTCCACCCCTGAGAGAGGTGTGAGGACAACAATAATATTTGTTGTACAGCCAATTGTAATTGCCAGTTTACATGTCCAGCAGATGTGTGCAAAATGGGTAGCTATGTATGGGGCGTAATTTTTTTTGTGGGTACAGAGTGACCTTTTTTTTTTTTTTTTTTTTTCAGGTGAGAGTGGTATGTCAGGTACAGGAAGTCGGTATAGCTGGGGAGGTAGGTAGGGGGAGGTTAACAGACAAGACAAACAATACACATACAGGGGTGATGTATGACACGTGGGGGGGTTACACAATTGACGGGGACGGATGTTTGGATATCTCGAGCCCATGAACCCACAGATGGCAACAGTGGAACTGAGATCCCCACCCATGGGCAGTTGCCACTGTGCCTTCACTGCCCAGGACGGGGCTGTGCTGGGGGCTGTGTAGGCCGGGCAGCAGGCATGCCCGTGAGTTGTGCCACCCATGCCTCAAGCTGGCGTAGGGGCCCAAGCACAGCGTGCCAGATCTCCCTACGCACCACAGTCCGGACACTACGGAGGGTGAGTGGATGTTCTCCTCCGGCCTGGGCACTACTGCCAGGTGCACTCGCCAGCTGAGGTGGGAGAGGTGGGTCCGCTGGAACCCGCCTTCCCTGTTGTCCTATGTTTTGCATTATTTAGTGACAGTTTGGGTTAGTAACATGCAATACCATTCACAATTAGTTGTAACAGCATGCATTAGTATTCCCATTAACCAAACGCCCATAAATACAAGCCGTTAAACAGCAAGCATAACACATGCATAATTTGAACAACAGTACACATTCCAACAACATGCAGGGTTGAGTGATGGCAACAGGCCATCAGGTTTGGATGTATGAACAGGGCACATGCATCAACGTACATGCAAATATGTATGACCCAACAGGACAATTGTCCAGGGGTGTTAATTGTGAATACACATACCCATTTCACGTGGAATGGATTATTTGTGGTTATAGGGTAGGGTGAAGAAATATTTCATTAACAACTTCAAATACCTATACATATGCTGTACATTTCTACTAGCTGCAGATATATACACACTACAGGTCTGACTGCAGTTTCCTATGTGACAACTTATTCAGGTTGGTGATAGGAATGTTACTGCTACATCGATATACATTTCATATTTATTCATACACATTCATATCTGGCTCTGTTCAGCTACATCATCATGCTACATTTGCTTTATATGGCTATAGACAACTGTGGATGTTTGGTATTTCATACAACCACACTATCTGCATATTGCAAACTGAGAGCAACATATCCAGATTGTGGGACACACATTCCAGCTTCATTACTTTTTTCAACACATGTTGCTGTTTGGTTCTGCCTGTCACATTCATTTCATTCTGTACTGACTGCAATATACTTTATTCAGGAGTTATTACTACTTTATTGGTGGATTCATACCTCTTTCTCACACTCTCTCACTTGTTTTATTTTTACAATTCAGGATGGTACTTAATTCTAGGCTTTATTGACATGTTTTACTTTTAGTTATAACAATCCTTTCTAACAGTCTCACTTGTGTCATGTTTCAGAATTTAAACAGGGATATATTTCACACATGTGTTTTACTCAGCTTCTGTAGCTGTACTTTTCAGCCTGCTGCAGGTTATGTACTATTATATTACAGGTGGGACATCTTTATTTCAGACTTGTTTCATTTTTATTTTTTGATTACAGCCTGCATCACACTTTTGTAATCAAACAATACTTGCAAACTCTCTTACACTGTTACTTGCACATTTTATTAAAGTGACTACACTGCACTCTTTTGCAAGCTGTCATACTTATATTTTTTTACAGTTACAGGGAGAGAATTAGTGACCTGCCTGGTGGCGCAACCGCACCAGCCTATCGGCATAGGCTCGACGGTTTGCAGAACGGACACCTGCAGCTGCAATATAAATGAAGTAATATTGGAATACACATCTCCATAATATCAGCTAGGTTAATTTCTTACATAAATAATTACATGTAACTTGCTCAGTAGTGGGGCGTTGGGCATTTGCCGGGCCTCCTGGATCCAACGGTTCAGTTGGTCCTGCTTCCGTCTCTTCAGGTCCACATGGTGGTGACGGACCTGTTCACCAGTCCTTGGTATTCCTGTGGCACTGGTGAGATCATGTGCCAACCGGTCCCACGCCTCAGCCCTATATGCTCCCCACAGGACCTGGCCCTGCATGAGATGGGCCTCATGATCATGGACGAGGAGCCAAACCATATATTTGGACTCCTCAATGCCCCACCTCTGTGCTCGGAAGCAACTACCCTCTCCTACACCTGCCATCCTGACTGCAAGTCGGTTCCACAATCGGTTATGCTGTGTATTCCGCCTATGGGGCTTATATATGCCGTTTTTCCCGCACTTATCTGTGATTGGCCATTTTGGAATTGTATCAGCTTCACAAAACCTGTTTTGTCATGCTCCTCTTTCCATTCATTCCTATATATATGCTATTACTGCATTTCTAAGAGCAACTGTCATGGCTTAGTGGTTCAGTACTTTGACTATGGTGCATGGTATCCTGAGTTCGAGCCTGGCCATTGCTTTTTATATTTTATGACTGTCTACACAGGCTAGGAGGTGTGTCTGTGTAAAGGCAGTTTTGATACAGCTTGCTCAACGTTGCCAGTCGGTTAGCTTGTTGGTGCGTTGCGCAGCTCCACGCAGATGGGTCACGCTGGTTTACGCGTCGTTTGGCTGTCAGCACGCATATTACGCTCAGCTCGGCTACGGGCACACAGTTTCAGCGCATTAGAACTCTGCTCAACCCCGGGCACTCATTTTACACCTGTTAAACCACTGCTCGCCTACGGGCGCTCATTTTACACCTGTTAAACCACTGCTCACCTACAGGCACTCATTTTACACCTGTTAAACCACTGCTCACTTACGGGCAGATATACTCAGCTTGTTAGAGTGTAGCTCAGATATGGGCACTTCTGACATTTGTTTGTTTTTTTTTTTCACACATTTCTTCATAATACATGGCCCATTTCATTACATTTTACATAAAAATAATTTTATACATGTACATATATGTCAGGGAATTGTTTCGTGCTTATTTCACTAAAAGTAAAAATTGATGTTGTGGGGGCTCGAACCATGACTGCCTCCTCTTCAGCCGACGTCTCTACTGCTACGCTATTGCTTCTTGGCTTACTTAGCATATTTAGTTCTTATATGCTTTTCCACTTACTGCTAACTGTGGCTAAGCGACGGGCACGCCCATGCAAACGAGCGCACTCACGGGCAAACATCTTTAAAACTTATAAAAAAAATATAAGATGTTCATTTTTACATTTTATGTTCATAGTCTGTGGGGGTATGTGTTGTGTTGTGTATTTTCACATTTACACGGACTCTGTTGTGGGGGTTTACTTTCGGGACTTTTACTCTTCTGGGGGCGTGTCCGTTTGCAGGGCTCACCCTACGGACACGCCCCCTACTGTCTTACATGGACCGTGTTAACCTTAGGTGTGATTCAGCATGCCCTCATGCATATGCATGGCATGCTGACGTCACACTGTTTAACTGCAGCCTCCGTGTAAGCTTTGTAACTCTTACACGGAGGCTTTGTGAATCCTGCCCTCTGTCTTTACGCACTTTGCCATGATTCACTGTATACCCAATCTGTCATGCCCTCCTCCATTTCTCCTCTTAAATGTTTACATTGCAATCTCTGGGGAAGAAGCAACTTTGATAAGAAGACCAGCAGTCTCTTCATGGAATCCCATCCCCTTCCCCAACAGACTAACAAATTAACTTCAGAAAATGTACCATTTAGAACTGGAGTTAAGATCTGCTAACAGAGAATGTAGTGGAAAACGATGATGCACACAACTTGTATCTTTCCCTCAACACTGGGTGCAGGTCATGTAACAGTTCTTGTGAGTTGTTCCACCTTTAGTGGACATTTTGTATGATGTAACTAACTTTTCTTGGGAAGCCCTGGATGCTCTGATCCCATTTCCCTTGAATTCTACCCGCATTTTATACCCTGTGATCTGTATGAGCAGAGACTTTTAAAGCCAGACATAATTGTCACTGCTTCTCAGAGATCTGCAGTTCATCCTCCAGAAAGAGGCGAGTTTAGCAGATTTGAGAAGCCTCCATTGCAACTTATACAATCCCTGAGGACATTGACTTATTTCGCTCATGTTCTTTGTTTTAGCATGGTTTGCTGGATGAACTGCACTGTATGGTGGATGGACTAAACGGTCATTTAGGGCACAAGCATTACCCACAATTACCATGAACAGCTAAATGGTCCAGGTGACTTGTAATGCTGGAGAAGGGGCTGCAAGAAAGGCCCTGGCATAACCAGTTTCTGATGCTCCTGGTTGCACTTAGCATTGTTTACTGAGGGTAGCAAGATGACTTTTTCTTGACTCTTGATTTTAAAGGTACCTTTATGTTTAGATCGCTGAGCAGCAAGCTCTCAAAGGCCTGTAGGAGAAGTATCAAACTGACATGGCTGCAGGTGCCCATATCTAGTCCCCCACAGCACTCAGTAGTCTTTTGCCAGGATGCATACTATTCTGCATATGCCCAGGTTTCAGTGAGGCTTGCAACCTTAACAGCAAGATGCATCTGAGTCCTTACAATCATCCTCTGCCAGGATTGTGTTAACCTAGAAGTCTTCCCTCGCTCTTTCAGATAGATCATAGGCAGATATAAGCCAGTTCATGTCAATCCTGATTCCTTTCTTGACCGTCTTTTCCCAGAGGTGGTTGAGGGGGTTTACCTTCATGCCTTACCTTGGAGCAAATCCATGGAGGTGTGGAACAGGGAGTGAATTTCAGGAGGCTGTAGCATGACTTTCCTGTCCCCTCACTTCTCTTTATCATTGCCAGACATATACCATACTGTCAGAAACACCAGACTAGGAAGGGTATATAAAAGCTACTTGGAAAAAAAGGACTTGTCAGGATCAGTAAGGACTTCACTATTATTACAGATTTTCTTTTTTAGTTCAATAGAAAAATGGGCCACAAAAACCCAGCCACTGGGGATGCACAAGCCAGTGCATTTCTTTGTGCCGGTCCCAAGCCTGGATAAATGGGGAGGGTTGCGTCAGGAAGGGCATCCGGCGTAAAATATTGCCAAATCATGCATGCAGACAACAGTACAGAAATACATACCGGATCCGACGAGGCCCGGGTTAACAAAGACCGCCACCAGTACTGTTGGCCAACAGGGTGCTGGCGGAATTTTGGGCTACTGTTGGCTGAAGGAGGAGAAGAGGGGGAGGCATGCCCTAAGGCAGGTAAAGGCTAGGGCTGTGATAATGAGGATCAGATCTTTGAATGTTGGCAGTATGACTGGTATAGGGAGAGAGCTAGCTGATATGATGGATCGAAGGAAGGTTGGTGTATTGTATGTGCAAGAGACCAGATGGAAGGGGAGCAAGGCTAGGTATATCGGCGGCGGTTTCAAATTGTTTTATCATGGTGTGGATGGGAGGAGAAATGGCGTAGGCATTATCCTGAAGGAACAGTATACTAAGAGTGTTTTGGAGGTGAAAGAGTGTCGGATCGAGTGATGTTTATGAAGCTGGAAATTGATGGTGTAATGATGAATGTTGTTAGTGCATATGCTCCACAAGTTGGGTGTGCGATGGATGAGAAAGAAAAATTTTGGAGTGAGTTGGATGAAGTGGTGATGACTGTACCCAAGGGTGAGAGACTGGTGATTGGAGCAGGTTTCAATGGGCATGTTGATGAAGGGAACAGAGGGGATGAGGAAGTGATGGGGTAGGTATGGTGTTAAGCAAAGGAATGCAGAAGGTCAGATGGTAATGGATTTTGCGAAAAGGATGGACATGGCTGTGATGAATACGTATTTTTAACAAGAGGGAGGAGCATAGGCTGACATACAAGAGTGGAGGAAGATGCACACAGGTGGATTATTATTATATCTTGTGTAGAAGGGTCAGTCTGAAGGAGGTTGGAGACTGTAAAGTGGTGGCAGGGGAAAGTGTAGTTAGGCAGCATAGGATGGTGGTTTGTAGGATGACATTGGTGATCAAGAAGAGGAGGGTTAGTGTGAGGGCAGCACCAAGGATCAAATGGTGGAAATTGAAAAAGGGTAATTGTGAGGTGATGTTCAGGGAAGAGTTAAGGCAGGCACTGGGTGGCAGTGAAGAGTTACCGAATAGCTGGGTAACTACAGCAGAGCTAGTGAGAGAGATGGCTAGAAAGGTGCTTGGTGTGACTTCTGGAAAGAGGAAGGAGGACAAGGAGACCTGGTGGTGGAATGAAGAAGTACAGGAGTGTATACAGAGAAAGAGGTTGGTGAAGAAGAAGTGGGATTGTCAAAGAGAAAGAAAGTAGACGAGTATAAGGAGATGAGGTGCACGAAGGATAAGGCATATGAAGAGTTGTATAAAAGGTTGGACAGTAAGGAGGGAGAAAAGGACCTGTACCGATTGGCTAGGCAGAGGGACAGAGCTAGTAAAGATGTGCAGCAGTTAAGGATTATAAAGGATAATGAGGGAAATGTACTCACAAGCGAGGAGAGTGTGTTAAGCAGATGGAAAGAGTACTTTGAGGGGTTGAAGAGAATGAGAGGGAGAGAAGGTTGGATGATGTGCAGATAGTGAGTCACGAAGTGCAGTGGATTAGCAAGGAGGAAGTAAGAATAGCTATGAAGAGGATGAAGAACGGAAAGGCTGTTGGTCCAGATGACATACCTGTGGAAGCATGGAGGTGTTTAGGTGAAATGGCAGTGGAGTTTTTAACTAGATTGTTTAATGAAATCTTGGAAAGTGAGAGAATGCCTTAGGAATGGAGAAAGTGTTTTGGTACCAATTTTTAAGAATAAGGGTGATGTGCAGAGCTGTAGTAACTACAGAGGGATTAAACTAATCGGTCACAGCATGAAGTTATGGGAAAGAGTAGTGGAAGCTAGGTTAAGAAGGGAGGTGATGATTAGTGATCAGCAGTATAGTTTCATGCCAGGAAAGAGCACTACAGATGCGATGTTTGCTCTGAGAGTGTTGATGGAGAAGTACAGAGAAGGCCAGGAGGAGTTGCATTGTGTCTTTGTGGATTTAGAGAAAGCGTATGACAGGGTTCCTAGAGAGGTGTTGTGGTATTGTATGAGGAAGTCGGGAGTGTCAGAAGTATGTAAGAGTAAAATTTGAAACAATCCAAACGGATAAAGAAAACTTTTAAAATTGAAAACAAAAATAAAAAACAGCCACCAGAGAATAAACGAAAGTCTCCACTTGTAATATGCCACCAAGAACAAAATAACCAAATGACTAAGCGCTTTCACCAGGCTTCAACCACTGGCTTCCTCAGAGTCATTTGGTATAACATCCACAGCTTTTTAAATATACAAACAACTGATTGATTGATTAATTACATCACGACCCAGCCAGATGGTTTAACAAAATTGGTTAATGAAAAATCCATCAATCCACACACACAATCCACCTCATTTTATACTTTTTAAAAGTTTTTTAACATTCTATAAAATATTGAATGTTATGTTGTGTATAAATTCATGCAAAAATAACAAGAACAAATTATATTATATTTAAAATCACACAGATTCACAGGCAGGATACAGAAATTATAACCCATACATTGTAATAAAATCAATAAGTGACTAAACTGCACTAAAAATAATCTTACAATTTTATTTAAATGTGAAACAAACCTAACTTGATTATTGTTTACTATGTATTGATCACTATCTTAGATTTAATAATGTTGTTTCCAAATTAAATATGATTTGCCTTTAGTTTTAAAATAGGCATCAAGGAAGCAGCATCATTTAAACCGGGTGACTTCAAGGCATTAAGTCTAAGTTGTCAAGTTGTTTCCAGGGTTCCAATTTTATTGCTAATATCACAGCCCCTTGCACCCATGACTACTCGGTCTATAATGAAAAATACAAACTTTTTAAAATTCTTACATTTTTTTGAATGTAAATAAAGTGCATTGTCCTCATCCTTTCTGTTAATGCATCTCAAATGTTTTGAAATCCTATCACGTAATCTACGAATGGTTTTATCCACATAAATTCCATCACATGAAATACATGAAGCAACATAAACAATGTATTTAGTGTTGCAATTACATATCCCTGGACATAGTGTATTTATAATCATATACACATAAATATGGACCTTCATTAATATACCTACAACATTTGCACATGCCACATTTCTTCATACAAGACTTTCTCCCAGCATTTTCTCTCTCAAAAATACCTTTTAAGTTATTCCCTCTACTATATACTATCAATGGTTCAGATCCTAAAGTTACCTTAATGTTGTCATTAAAACAAAATTTCCAAGCATTCCCCAAACATGTCACCAAATCATAAGGTCTACAAGAGGGTAGTGAGACCAGCTATGTTATATGGGTTGGAGACAGTGGCATTGACAAAAAGGCAGGAGGCAGAGCTTGACGTGGCAGAGTTGAAGATGTTAAGATTTGCACTAGTGTGACGAAGATAGACAGGGTTAGGAATAAGTATATTAGAGGGTCAACCCAGGTTGGAAGGTTTGGAGGCAAAGCCAGAGAGGCAAGATTACTTTTGTTTGGACATGTGCTGAGGAGGGTGCAGAGTATATTGGGAAAAAGATGCTAAGGATGAAGCTGCCAGGTAACAGGAAAAGAGGAAGGCCTAAGATAAGGTTTATGGATGTGGTGAGAGAGGGCATGCAGGTGGTTCGTGTGACAGAGCAAGATGCAGAGGACAGGAAGAAATGGAGACAGTTGATCTGCTTTGGTGACCTCTAAAGGGAGCAGCCGAAAGAAGAAAATTGGTCACAAAGCCATATGGACTTAACTGGCCTAAATTGTGTCATTCTCTAAGAGCCCTTAAACACAGCTGCCCCTCTTTTCATTCTTCCTTATATATTTAGAGGAGATTTGATGCACTCTGGATCTTCAGAAAGCTTACTTCTGTATCCAGATTGCTTCTGCTTAGGGGTTAATAATTACCAGTTTTGAAGTTTTCCATTTGGTCTTACCTCAGCTCTCACAGTATATTTGAATTGCTTGTCCACAGCAACAGCTCTGTCCTGACTGCAGGACACCAGGAGTTTTGTTACTTAAGTGGCTAGCTTCTGCTTGCAGCTTCTAATGGCAGTCCTGATCTGCAGGGGAAGTGATTGTTATTACTCTTTTTGGTTGACTGTAGACAATTCCCAATTGCAGGCCTGTCAAGTGATGACCTCTATAGGCTATACCCTAGCTACCATGACTTATTGAGCACTTTTTCCTAGGGAGGTTGTAGGCTGTTTTGGAGGTGGTTCATCGAATCGAACAATGTCTTACTGCAGGCATGTGTCTCTGAGCTCAAGGGCTTATGGCAGCTTCCTAAGCAATAGGGTGAGGTAAAAGGGGCAGATGCCTCAGGTGCAAGCAGTTGGGGGGAGAATTGGCACTGTAGAAGAGGTGATAATCAGGCCCTGCAAGTTAGTGGGACTGAGTAAGAGTGCACACGAGTGGTGTTTTTCTCATTTAAGCAGTTGCTGTGCTGTCAAACTATTTGGTTCCCATTAAATTACATTGAGCACAGCACTGTCCCACTTACTTATGGTTCTGTGTGTTACATTCGTAAGATACACATTAGGCGATTCTATCAGAGTCGAGCCTTTCTTCCCCAGGGCATGTTACTTTCTCTTCAGCACATATTTTCTCTGTTCTGTCATCACATTCTGCTTCAGTAGAAATATGGTTTACAGAGATGTGCCTCTGAGCTGATGGCTTCATTTTTATCTTCTAAATAAAAATAAATAAATAAATAAAATAATAAAATCTTCTCTCATACCATATTCCAAATGAGGATACATCAGTTTGCAAATTTCAGGTCCACTGGCTCCAGCAGATCACCCTTGTTTCCTTTCCATAATGAATTTCCAGTCCTTGTCACTTAATCTGCAATGATGGTTGGAGGCTGTTCATTTCAGTTCCAGACACTTTATGCTTCACTCACCATGGTTTTCTCACCTCTCTAATTGGGGAGAGAGGCAGTATAACAGGCAGGCAGTTCAAGGTGTCTGCTGTCCTCAAAAGTGTTATTTTCCGGTAAATATGGCAAAAAAATAAAAGCATTTCTTTTGACCTTGATAGCATTTCCAGACTGTGCATCTCAAGGAATCAATTCCCTTTATTCAGAAAGAGGGAATGTGCTCCTTCCCTCTGTCTTCAGAAGCTGTGAGATTGTGACTATGGCATTCTAGTTGTATTGTTTTTTAAAAGCGATTCTCACATTCCAGGTAAAGTGACTTTTCTGGTGGACTGCATCAATTTGCAGTTCCTGTTTCATTAGAAAAGCTTACTGACTTGTCAATGACAAGATGGATTTTCTCCTTTGCGGTGCTCCACTATTTTATTATCTTTCATTTCTTTCATAAACCAAGTCAAGTGTCTCAACTTCTTTTTTCCTGGTTTTCCCTGTGGGGGAAGGGCTCAGGTTAAGTATGGCCTAACTAACTTAGATGACTTTTCAGATTTTCCCTGTTTCTTATGATGACAGAATCCATCCAGAAGCACGATATGCTCAAAATCAGTTGTTTTTTTTTCAGCTCTCTTCTAGCTCAGATGAACATTGCTCCTTCTGCTGAACCTTTTTTCTTTGCAGAAGGCAATGCAAACTTTCAAGATTTGTCTGTCAGACTTATCAGACCTATCCCAACTAGCTTTAGCTAACTGTATGGCCTCTCCAGTCCCATTGATAATTTTCTCCAAAAGGTAGAAGTTTTAGCCACTTTTAGTGGGATGCCTGGTTTTAATCGGTGATTGTTTCATCAGACTGTGATTCTAATTCTTTGAGTATATTTCAATGAATCCCATATACGTTCAAAAATGAATATTGATTTAAACAAGATCACAGAACTGTGGAGTAGGGACGTTCCCTCAGTCTGTCCAGGGACTGGTACTGTTTACTGACAACTGCTGCTTGTCTTTCCTGAGAAAGAGGCACCATTTTTAGCTGACCATGGCACAGACTTCTGGTCTCAGTCTGTCCTTCCAGCCACAAACAAGAAAAGTTAAACAGCCTTTGCCATCACATCAGGCTAGCGGTTTGCCTCAGCTGCAGCTGGGTGACTGTCCTGTGGCCATTTGTTGTACCTTAGACCATTCCTGTTTTAACCCAGATCCCTCTGGTGTAACATCTACAGGCACTACGGACCGTGGGGTTAGCTATGCCCTTTGCAGTTGTTGGGGTTCCCTCAGTAGGCAAGGGAGAGCCACTCTTGTCGGTCCTGGGAGAGGGATCAGGGAAGGTTTCTCTGTCAGAATTTTGTGCCCATCCCTGGGGAAGCATCTGCTGCCATCAGTAACATGGATATCCCCATTTTTCCTGTCAATAAAAAACAGAAAACCAAGCATGTATATACTCCTCCTCAGATTTGTTTGGATAGGATTAGTTTACAGGGTGTGTCTTCAGGTTTAATTCGGACTGTTGATCTGTCTTGTAAAGTAATGTCTGGTAAAAGAAAGAAGGATTCGTGTTTTCCTGAAGAGGTTCAAGATTCTGAATCTGAAAAGGAAAATGCAAGGATAGATGCAGTTTTTTTTTTTTTTTTTTTTTTTTTTTTTTTTCCAGATTTCTGATTGACTCTTTGGAGAACTCTTGTTCTGATTCTTCCACTGTGGAGTTCTTTCTGCTAAGACTGTTAGCATGTGACAATGTTTTCAGTGAAAAAACTGAGGTTTTCCAGTTTCTCAGAAAATACTATGAGCTGTTGCATAAGGATGTTCCAGAACTTACACCCATTCATCCTGTTCTGTCTTCTTTAGAGGATGTACATATTGCTGTCTGCAGTTTTCTTGATAGTTAACAGCCCCTAAAAAGGCTCACAATATGAATGAAGTTCCTCAGTCTTTTAAATTTGTTTACACTATCCCCAAACCTTAACCAGCAGCTATAGCTTTAGTAGATCCAGATGCTAAGTGCTTCTCTAATTCCAATCTTATTCTCGCTGTTAAGAGTGGGGAAAATCTGGTTATGATTAGGAAAAAGTGTGTACTTTTGCAACTTTGATTTTCAGAATTTTGAATCGTCTGTCTCATGTGTTTGTTCTAACAAATTGTGAAAGAATGAGGACTGTTTTATCTGCAGTTTCTTCTTGTGAGGAAGAACACGCTTTAAATAAATTAGTTTTTTCTATTGCACATGTCACTAGTCCTTGTTTGCAATGTGTGTATGACTCTTGATACTTGTAACCACGCCAAGGAATGCAATACTCACACAGTAAAAAAACAGAATCCGGTACAATGAAAGGCTGTCCAAAATTCAGGCAGTACATTCAAGATAAGAAATGGTGAATTCAGGCAGTGCGTCCAAAGTAAAAGTTTTTAATGACCCAAGGTTAAAAAACAATCCAACACGACTGAATCCCATATAAACAAGACAAAAGGTACTTCCATATATCGATTTGTTGAGCGCTTTCTTCTCCCCAACCGGAGACTTCGTCAGAATAAATTAGAATACAACAAGCTCCCTTTTATACAAGACATTTTGGATCAATTAACTCATTGACTAATTAAATATTTGCATACAAAAAACTACCCCATGAGGGTATAAGCATGGAAATAAACAAACAGTTTGCTTTCATAACATTCCTGTATGGTACTGTTGCATGAACAAACAATACATCCTTCATTTTTATTTTATTTTTATTTTAATTTTATTCTTTTCAAATTCCAATAACAGGAGGATGTTTGAAGACATGTGTAGTGTCAAGAAGGAAAATGTAAAAAAAATTATTAATGGTTTGATTTGAAACAATGAATGCACAAAATCCATGAATATATTTTCACTTCACGTATATGTAATATATACTCAAAATGTACTTATTTAATACTTGCTTGTGCTTGTACTACAATAATAAATAGTATGTGTGTATATATGCGCATATACATACATATCTATGTTTCTTATTCTTTTTCTGCACCCGCCCCTCCCCAACATTTCCTTAGTTGAGTTTCCAAATGAATACCTGTGACTAATTGATCTTTAAACTGCTGTGCAACTGCTATAAATACCAGCGAATATATTGTTAAGCATATTAGATGTATAAATAATTAATTAAGTAAATGAATAAATAATTGAATAAATAATTGAACAAGTGAATAAAAAACATAAATGCAAAAATGTATATCAATGTTCTATAATATCAATTAATAAAAGTTGTTAATTATTATATGCTGAAATATAAATATAAATACTTATAAATATGAGTATGAATATGAATATAAATAATTTAAATTTAATATAAACAAAATTTTAATGTAAAATATGAAGTATAAAATTGATTGTTCACAATTTATAAAAACACTGCTATGAATTTGTTTTGATATCACCCTTTAAAAACTGAATAAATCTATGAACCCAAATGATTTCCTTCCTATTGTTGTCCACTCTTTATTATTTATTTATTATTTTTTTATTTTTTTTAATTTTTTATATAATATAAATATATATATATATATATATATATATATATATATATATAAATATATATATATATATATATATAAAATATATTCACGGATTTTGTGCATTCATTGTTTCAAATCAAACCATTAATAATTTTTTTACATTTTCCTTCTTGACACTACACATGTCTTCAAACATCTTCCTGTTATTGGAATTTGAAAAGAATAAAATTAAAATAAAAATAAAATAAAAATGAAGGATGTATTGTTTGTACATGCAACAGTACCATACAGGAATGTTATGAAAGCAAACTGTTTATTTCCATGCTTATACCCTCATGGGGTAGTTTTTTGTATGCAAATATTTAATTAGTTAATGAGTTAATTGATCCAAAATGTCTTGTATAAAAGGGAGCTTGTTTTATTCTAATTTATTCTGATGAAGTCTCCGGTTGGGGAGACGAAAGCGCTCAACAAATCGATATATGGAAGTACCTTTTGTCTTGTTTATATGTGATTCAGTCGTGTTGGATTGTTTTTTAACCTTGGGTCATTAAAAACTTTTACTTTGGACGCACTGCCTGAATTTACCATTTCTTATCTTGAATGTACTGCCTGAATTTTGGACAGCCTTTCATTGTACCGGATTCTGTTTTCTCTCTTGATACTTCTTACAGCAGGTTTGCATGGTGGCATTCTCAGTACTTCTCAGATGATGATGATAATGAAATTTTAAATTCTCACTTGGATAGACATTTAGTGTTTGACCTCTGTGCTGCAGAGGTGATCAAGAAGTGTGACGAAAGGGTCAAGCTAATCCAGGGAATTTCTAAGATTTTTAGCCATCCTTTCCCATATTTTCTATCTCCTTATCCACCTTTGGCAAAAACAGAATGAACAGTCTCAATAAAATTCAGGTAAACAGAAGTTTAAGAAGAAATGGCAATGGGGTCCAAAAATAAGTCTTGAACCTCCCAAGAGCAAGGGCAGTCCAAAAAGTCAGAGTATTCAAGAGACATTATGAACCTCTCTCATCCTAGCCCTTTTTTCCCCAGAAAGTCTAAATCTTCATTTTTCTCTTTGGCAACAGATTGTTTCAGACAAATGGGTTCTGAAAATCATTCGTTGGGGTTACAGATGTCAGTGGGAGGAAAGTCCTTCTTTCAAAAATCTGTCTAGATTCCTTCAAACAGGATTGTGCTACTGGGATGTTAGCTAGACACATCAGTGCAAAGAAATTTTCTTTCGCAGGTTTTCCACTCTGAATTCTGTCTGTGCGAGAGAATACCTGTGGATTTTGGGTCTCGTGGCATCCATGATTCTCATAAGACTTCACATGAGAAAGATGCAGTGGTATCTGAAATCTCTTTGGTTCCAGCATCAATACCCTTTATGTTTTTTTCATATCCAGTGTTGTGGTTTGTCAGAAGCGAAAACGGATATCCTTTAATCCAGGTATCCCCTTCTTCATGTCTGCTGCAAAGCAGTCGGTCACCACTTATGCTTCAGACCTTGCTTTGGGCACTGTTTCAGAAGGGATAAAAGTGCAGGGGTTGTGGGAAACCAAAGATAGATACAAGCGTATAAATATCAAGGAGAGGGTTGCCCTGATCAAGGCATTCAACACTCAAGTGGTTACTGACAGTACCACAGCCATGTAGTACATCAGCAAGCAAGGGGGAAACCAGATAATACCCTTTTTGCCGAGTAGTCATGTTACCTTGGGATATAGCTTCACGACACAATCTCTCTCTACAGGCATGCTATATTCCATCAGAGCACAACTGTGCAGCAGTCAAGCTGAGCAGGACAAGGGCGGACTCTCATGAATGAATCTTCCAAGATTTGATCCATCTGTGGGGAGTTCCTCAAGTATAAATCTTTGCCACCTCTCTGAACAATCAACTGACAGCTTTGTTTCAGGACTCCATCCAAGAAAACCTGATGCCTTTTTTTTTTCTTTGGGCAGGAATGTTCCTATATGCTTTTCCACCCTTTCCATTAATAAAAAATGGTACTTCTCAAGATTTAGAAAAAATCCACCAAGATCATTATGGTGACTCCCTTCTGGCCCAGGCAACTGTGGTTCTCTTATTTTGGAAATGGCCAGGGTCATTTACCACAAGCTTCCTCACAGACTGGATCTAGTCAGTCTATTAAACACAAGAACAGTGTGTTTGATACACCCTAACATCAGTCATCTTCTGTTGATTCCCTGGAGGATGGGGTCTTGATTCCTTTTAGGCATCTGTTTACTGAGGGTATGCAGAAGGTACTAATGGAGATAAGAAAACCTTCTACTAGAAAATCATACATTAACAAATTGAAAAAGTTTCTATTTGGTGCCAACAATATAGCCAACACCCATTCAGGAGTAGTTGTTCTCTGGTTTACAATATTTGTGTGATTTACTTTCCTATGACCTTTCTTATTCCTCTATCAAGGTTCATTTATGGGTCGTTTCAGCATGTCTGCCCATGACTCCTTCTCTTTCAAGGCAGCCTCATGTCAAAATGTCCTTTTGCTTAATACGCCTCTAAGAAAACTGGTGGCCCCTACTTGGGATCTTAATTTTGTGTCAAGAGTATCTAAAACTTGTTCCATTTGAACCAGCTAATCTGGCTGACTTGAAGTTCTTAATATAGAAAACAGTTTTACTGATAGTCTTAGTTGCAAGCTCTTATGGTGAGTCACACTGTCTCATTTTCCATATGGACAGGGTTTCTTTGAGAACTGATCCTTTTTTTATGCCTCAAGCAGTATCAGAGTTTACTTTAAGCAAAACTGTCCATCCCCCTGTTTTTTCTTTCCTGAGAGTAAAAATGAGGGAGAAATTATATTCCATACAATGCACATCCACATATAACTGTGGTACTATCTTGACAGAACTAAATCTTTCAGATCTTCAGATCAGTTGTTTGTTTCTTGAGAAGGTAAGAAGGGACAACCTGTGTCAAAACAGAGTATTTTCAAATGGTTGTCTAAGGCTATTGCCTTTTGTTATACTCACCATAACAAAATTATTCCTTAGTGCCAGGGCCCACTCTACCAGGGCCTTGGCTTAATCTGTTGTTTTTTGAAAGCTTTAGATTCTAGAAATATTTTAGAATCTGCTACTTGGTCTTATGTACACACTTTTGTAAAGCACTATAAGCTTGATTCCTTCACTTGGTCAGGATCAAGCCTTGCTAGGACCATTCTCTAGAGGCTCCTGGACCCTTCCTCTTCTGCCTGCCAAGTATCGTAATCAACACATATATAGCCAAGGCTACTGCAGCAGTGATCAATGTGATGAACATAATACAATTGTGTAAGTAAAATTACTATACAGTAAATGTTAGAATGATCACTGCTGCAGTATCTGCTGTCTTCTTCAAACCCCTTTGTTTTTGGTGTGTTTTTTATGCCAGGATGTGGGCATTTATTTTTGTTCCTAGCAATGTTCTTTCAGGGCTCAGCCTCCCTCTCTCAGGTGACACACAAACGTGTCTTAGCTCAGCTTGAGTTGACTGACAGTTTGGGTATGTGGAAGGTGCCCTGAAGCTTTGGAAGCAGGCTAGCTGTTATAACCTTGGCAGGGTATAACTCGTATAGCTAAGGCTACTGCAGCAGTGATAATTTGAATATCTATTTTTATGGTAAGTTTTTACTTGTACAACTGTTCTATGCTCACATAGTGGAGCAGGGTGATCTTGCACTGCATTAATTCATTTAGACTAAGTGGCCAAGAGAAAACTAGCACATGAAGGCACACTTCCCCACAGGAGGTCACTATTGCAAGTTCAGAGGACAGGGGGTACTTGCATGGGGGGAATGGTGTGTTGCTTCCTCATGGCCAGTAAACTGGTGTACTCTCCGGCTTTAGTCATGGAATAGAGGTTTGATGGGGGTTCTTGGGCAAGGACAAAAGGGATGTTGGCACGTTACTAGTCAAGGGCTACCTGGCTCTCATTCTCCCAGAAAGGATGGGCCAGTTGGGAGAAGATAGATGAGCAAAAAAATGTAGTGTGTGAGAGGAGTGGTGTATGGTGGGAAGTGGGAAGGTTCCAGCCAGCCTTGGAAGGCTTTAATAAGCTGTCCTAATGTGTATAGCATAATTTCTAAAAGTTGCAGAAGATGGACCTTCTTCTTGTAGATTTGTCAGAATGGTAAGTGCATAATTTTCATGTATAATTAAATGACAATACTGCGGCTATTACAACTGGTTCATCAGGTAAAAATGTCTGTCTGTCAACCATCCCCTATCCTGTCGCACGCTATACTTGCTTATCTGTTCAGTTCTTCTTTGCCATGTTTCACTTAAGATTGGAAGAATATGACTCCAGGGTGCCTTTGCTTTTTTAGTAGATGTAGGCTTGCCTTGGATTTTTGAAGAGCCCATTAAGAGCCAGCAATGAAAATTTGAGGAAAGATTGTGGACTGTAGAAACCCCATATAAAGGCAGGCAAAAGCCCTCTGAAACACTGATGATTTTGTAGCTGTATTAAAAAAACTGTTTGTTTAAGGTAGTTAAAATTCAGAAAACTAACTGTAGTTAAGATAGCTGTGCGTAAGACACAGAAATGCCATTCTAAGCCCAGTGACTATACCTTGAATCTGATTTACAGAGTACTGGCTGCCCTGCATTGGGTACTTGTAATAACAGTATAACTCCTTTGAATATGTGATGTCAGTTGTCCTGAAGCAACTTGCAATAAAAAATGAAAGCCCGGAAGAGACTTTTAATGACATATGTAGGTAATGAGCACACTGTCTTCATGCAAAATGCCCCTTCTCTGAGGGTACACTATCTTTGACTGTGAAGTCCTGAGAAATATAATAGCTACACTGCTGTTTGAAGAGATTCTGCCCTTTGAATAAATACTCCCTTTAAAATTCTGTCATTGTTTGCTCCCTCCCCATCCCCCACAAAAACAGCCACATTCCACACATTTCTGATAATTTAGTGGGAATTTGAAAAAAAAAACAGCCACTCTTAACAGCTCATCTTGTTGCTGCTACACACACACACACACACACACACACACACACACACACACACACACACACACACACACACACATACTTGTCAGCCCCCCAGACAAAGCAAACCATATCATTGTTTGACAGTCATGTGAGTGCTTTCATGTATAGAATGCCTCCACACCCCATCCCTAAAAAAAGAGAGCTACTTTCTATGCACACCTGTGAGAACCATAAAAGAGACAGTGACTTCAGTATTTTACTTCAGCATGTTGTGCATGGGCATGCATAATCAAATGTTAACACTGTGGCCAGTACATTATGTCCATTTTTAGAGATTACATCACCTTTAACTGTAAAGTTACGAGAAATATAGTGACCACATAGTCTGTCGACGAAAGTCTCTCTCTCGAGACTTCCAAGATGGCTGCAGTTTGATTAACAGCTTAATTCTAACTGTGAAAACAGACACTTGGCAGAGAAAGCCAGTGGACTTAGATTTCTGGGTAAATTTCAGTAGTAACTGGCTAGTAAGTGCAGTGCCTGGATTGCCAGGAAAAAAATATACAGAGGACCTGAAGGAAAATCAGGCAATGAAAAAACACTGGAAAAAGTACTGCAGCTATTCAGCAAAATGTAGTGCAGGCTCCAGACATGACTTTCAGTAACCTAGGGGAAAGTATAATACAGAGAAGCTGGAAGGAGCAGAATGTATTAATTTTATGAAAGCACAAATAAGCAACTGGACTGGTATTCCACAGCAGGAATTGTTAATCGAAAGGGCACATTGTGTGTATGCTCCAAACCTGGCTGTGAGAGAATAGCCTAGACCTTTAATAGTAAAGATGCAATATTACCAGCAGAAGGAATTTATTGTGGCAGAAGGATAAAGTACTGAAAGTGGGAAACAGCAGAGTGTTTGTGGAGAATGACTACTAGTTGTACACCATGCAGAAGAGGAGTAAATGTATTCCATTATTTAGGGAATGTCGAGAAGCATGAGTGAGATTTAAACTGTTGTACCCAGCTATCTTCAAAATGTTTTTCCCTGGAGGAACAAAATCATTTTCTGATGAAGTACATGATAAAGAAGAAATACAAAAGTCTGTCCAACAAAGTGAGCTGTGAAACTGATTTTGCTGCTTGTTGTTCTGGTAATAAATATCACAGAGAGACTATGCTAGTGAAACATTTTCTGGTGTTTCAACAAAAAATGGTTGAGAGAGGAGGAAAAAAGCACAAGAGTTGACTAGAGGAATCGAGCGTATGTTAGAAATGAAGCATAGATAAGTTTTGGGAGATGGAGATTAACCGGAATAGAACAAGAAAATCTAGAAATATTGGACTTTCTTGGACTTTGTTAAACTTGTAGGGAACTCTAAAGCATATACGCTACTTCATGTCATTAATATTCAGAAAAATAGGAGAGGGGAAGAGGGGGAAGGGGGAGGGAGTGAGTTAATTGTAAGTAACATTTGTTCTTAATAGTTTTTTTTAATGGTGCAGGAATTTCTTTGCATGTTATAATTTTCTTTTCAGCTATTTTTAAGTGTAATGGGGATACTAATGTAAATAAGTGCTCCTGTTTTTTTTTCTTTTCCCCTTCTCTTTCTCCTTGCTCAGTTTTAAAAAAATGTAGACACTGCAGTATAAAAAATAATCTGGTTAAAAGAGCATGACAAAAGAAAAATTAGTGCGCTTTTTCTCATTCTTGCACAGGGGAATGACTGGGTTAAATCCATTAGCATAATTTAGTAACAAAATTTTAAGAGAGAGCAAGTAAATGAAAAAAGAATATTGAATAGTATGTTTTTTTTTCTAGTAAACAGTTTTGTGTCTGGTTCTCATGTCTCTATCAGTCTGATAGAGAGGTGGCTTGGAGAAAATGTTTAATGAAAGCATTCAAGTGTTTTCCCAGCTGAGAGATCTATAAAGATGAGACCAAGCCAGACAACACATAATAGAACCACAGGCTGTATTATGTGTCTTAACATAGATAACATTTCTTTTAGGTTATCTCGAGTTTGTGTGTGTGTGGCTGTCCGTTTCAAACATTTGTTCCTATTAGAAGGGTAAAACTTCAATATTTAAAGATGTACGTAGTTTTGTGTGTTATCAAGTTAATATATCTTGGTGGGTTTTGGAGTGTGTTTGTATTTCTGTTTGAGAGCTTTCAATAAAACAGTTTTGTAAGATGTGACATAGGCTTTAAATGGTTATGACAAGAAACAGCTGTATAAAAGATTAACCTGCCAAACAGTACATACATGTAGCACAAAAGCTGGAACTAGACATTTAACAAAAAAGCTGTTGTGCATAAAAGGTGGGAATAATAATTTTTCAAGAATATGATGCTTTCTTTAACATTTTTAAATCTTAACTGATCTCACAAATAAATAGAAAAAAAGAGTAGTGAACTAAATTACCATAGGCAAATTCGAATACCACTTCCTTGCAAGCTATAGGTCCTCTTGTATGACCCAGGAAACCCACACCATGTATTTAAACTTATTGGAAACGCTCACTATCCAAACCATTACCATATTCATTGGCAACTTTAATTTACCCCACTATTAACTGGGAATCCTGTACGACACCAAACGTACAGGCACAGATATTCTTGGATTTTGTAAACACAAAATCCCTAGACCAGTTTGTCAGTACACCAACCAGGGGTGCAACCATACTGGATCTGGTCCTCACTAATATGGGAGAGTGGTGCACACCCCATAATGTAATATCTTCTCTGGTAAGGTCAGGCCACAAAATGGTCTCCTTTGAAGTAAAAATAAAACCTAGACCCCCAGCTAATCCTGGAATATTCAGAAACTACTCATAAGGCTAACTTCCTGCTATTAAGTGATAACCTGGCAACATTTCAAGTCCCCATTAACCCTGAGAACACTGCTGCCTATGCACAACTGTTCAAGCGAACCCTATACAAGCATGTTAATAGCTGCATGGAGGCAGCTGTACCCACCAGGAAGTACAGAACCAACTCAAAAAGTGAGCCATCCTGGTGAAATCACAAAATCAATGGGCTGTATAACAGAAGGAAGAAAATCATGGCAAAATTAGGAGGTGCAGTACCCAACAGGATAAAACACTCTCCCCAAACTAAAATGTTATGTACCCACCATAACATTCCATTTGTATTGTCCATTTTCATGCATCTTAGATGTATGGGTTCGGTTCCGAACCTTGGAACTGACTCTGCCATTACAGTAGCTCACAAAAGCCAGAAACTCTCAAGCCTAACCCTTATCCACAATGCTCCTTACCTAGTTACCTCAGATGGAGTTTGTTGAAAGACGGACAGAAAGAATAAAACCCAGAAGCCTTCATAGAGAGCATATCTGGGACCATACAACAATAAGGGATGTGTGTCCACTATCCGTTCCTCCAAAAAAATTCAAGGGCTGAGGGAAGGTGGGAGGGGAATAGAGGATAAATGAAAATGGACAATACAGATGGAACTTCATGGTGAGTGTATAACTACTTTATCTGATGGCAATTTTCATTTTACCATCGATATATAGGACAGATTCCCCAAGCTACCTTTAACCTTGATGGACTCAAGAAAAGATATTCCTGAGTGCCATTGATGATGCTCTTCCCCTGGAGACCAAATCCAATTTGTAATGAGTAAGGTATGAGGGGAAGCCCAAGTTGCTGCTCTGCCGAAATCATCCATAGAAACTCTAGATTGAAAAACTGCGGAAGTAGCTACAGCTGTTGAAGAATGTGCCTTTAAATATCTAGGCAACTTAATTTTCTTTTTATTGTAGATAAAAAAGTACATTCTTTGAGCAATCTGACTAGTGTCACTTTGTTGACTGGTTGGCGAAGTCTTGTAGATGAAAATGACATAAATAGTTGGTTGGATTTTCTTAAATTCTTAGTTCTGAGTCTATAGAAATGTAATTGACTATGAACATCTAATAAATGTAAGTGCTATTCATTTTTTTTAGTAAAATTGGGAAAAGATACTGTTAAATTAAGTCTGTTGCTCTGTGGCACCACCTTAGGCAAGAAGGAAGGATTGGTTCTCAGTGAAACTCTATCTTTATGGAAAAACAAGTAAGGAGGTTTACATGATAAAACTTGTATTTCTGAAATCCTTCTGGCTGAAGTTATTGCCACTAAAATATAGTTTTCCTGGGTAAAAATTTCAGATCGCATTCAGCTGAATGTTCAAAAGGAGTTTCAACAATGGCTTGTAGCATTAAGTTGCGATCTCAAGGTGAAGTAAGTTCTTTATATGGGGGTTTTACTAAAAGGATTCCTTTTAAGAAGGCATTGCAAAGCTTATGAGAAGCCAAAGAGGATTCTTTAAAGCCATTATAGAAATTTGAAATAGCAGCTAATTGAATTCTTATAGTAGACTGGGAAGCAGCTGCTTTAAAAAGTGAAGCTAAGAATTCTAGGACTTTATCGATGGGCTCTGAAAAAGGATCAGTATTGTTATCATGAGCCCAAAAGGTAAACCTCCTCCATTTACTGGTATAGAACTTATGGGTAGCTGGCATGTGCGAGGCTAAGTATATGACATACCAGGGAAACGCGTGAGGTATGCCTGGCTATTTACAGAACTGGAGAAACCGAGCTGTCAGCTTGCTGTTCACAATGTTCGACTCGATTAATCCCTCTGGATGAGATAGAAAATTTGGAGCTGGATCCAAAATCCAAGGTTGTTGAATCAGATAAGGCCAGAGAAAGTGGAACCATATTTGTTGAGGCCAATAAGGTGCAATGAGATTTAATTTGCACTTTAAACTGATTGTTTTCTGTAGGAATTTCAGAATTCGTGGAACTGGGGGAAAGGCATACAGCAGCCTGGAGAGCCAAATGTGGAGAAGAGCATCTCTGTGCGATTCCGCGGAGGGGGACATCAAGGCAAAGTTGTTGCTGCACTTGTTGTTTAGGAGAGACACAAATAGGTCGCAGAAAGGTTGGTTGGCCCAATTGATGGAAAATTCTTTCCGTCACTTTTGGACTGAGAACCCACGCATGAGGCAGGAGAATACACCTGCTTAGTTTGTCTGCTATCACATTGGAACTCCCCAGAATATGCATTGCTGTCAGAAAGCGGTTGGAAGAGATCACCCACTGCCACACTCTGAGAGCTTCTTGACAAAGGGAGTAGGATCTAGTTCCTCTTGTTTGTTGAGGTACCAAACCACCGACATATTGTCCTTCTGAATAGCAATTTTTCCTGAAGGAAGAGCAGTCTGAAATGCTTGAAACAGTGAAAGCACCATCCTAGCTCTAGTACATTGATATGCAAGTTGGCCTCTGTGGGGGACCAAGTGCCTTGGACAGTCTTGCCCAGATAATGCCCCCCCCCCATTCTGGGAGGCATCCATGGTCACTGTGGCTTGGGGTTGTGATTGGGACAAAGGGACCGGGAAGAAGAATATCTTTGGAATGCATCCACCAAGCTAAATCTTTTCTGCAAAGGTTGGTGATCAAAATTGGGTCTGACATGGATTGGTGCAACATTGCAATGCAGTGCTTTACTAAAGTTTATTCAGGAAATATCATTCATCCAAAAGATGGTATGAAATGAAACCGACTGGTTTCTGCATAAGCTGCCTTCAGCAGTGTTATAAAGCCACATCCCCTCAATACATTTATAGAATACTTACTCCCAAACCATTGTTTAATTACAAATGTTTATTTAAACTTGGTGTAAGTAATGCCTCTTGCCTAATTATCCAAGCTTTTTCTTTCTCATTTAAAATATCATGCCATGCAGCTTTATTGTTTTAAAGTATGTTTAAATAATGCATTAAAGGCACGCTTATTTCTTATATCACTCATATGTTCTGTAATTCTAATCCTAAGTGGACGTGATGTCTGCGCAACATAAAAAAGGAGAACATGTACGTGTAGCAAGATATACCACCCAATCTGAGCTACAATTTCCAAAAACACAAATATGAAAAAAAAAAATAGAAACATTTTTGGTGGTAAATTGTTTTATTTCCACTATAACTTTACACATTGAATAATGCCCACAAGGCTGACAACCCATAAGGACACCCCTAACTAAGGTAGTTTGTTGTCTAATACATGAGGTGTCCTCTTGTAATGATTTAATATATTACCCAAAGTAGGACCTCTCCGATAGGAAAACAAGCACCTAGAAGTAATAATTTCACTCAGTGTGTTATCTGACAATAGTGTGGATCATTTGTTCTGAATAATGTTTTTAAAAAGTAATATATTTCTCCCAAAACTAGTTGTCAACCTCATTCCATTATTAGATGTGTTATTACCTCGATACTGCAAAACTTGTTCCCTGCTAAGATGTTTTAAGTGAATCACAAACCCTTAAATTGAAAAAGCAATCAGTTAAATCATACTTATGTTTCTGAAACTCTGTGTCAGGCAATTGAGTTCTTCTTATTCTTAAAAATTGCAATTTGGGCATTTTATGTGCAGTATGTCCAGGATGGAAACTCTTAGCATGCAGCAAGGTGTTAAATTGTGGATATTTATGACTAACACTACTTTCTAAAGTCCCATCTTGTAAAATCCTGATGTCTACATCCAGAAATGTAATCTTGCTACAATTATGTTGCACAGTGAATATGATCCCCCCAGTTGTTTTCATTCAGATACTCCACAGACTCATGCAAATAAATTAAATCTGACTTCCACACTAACCAGCAATCATCCAGGTACCGCCACCAGATGTCACTGACCTCTAAAACAAAAAATATGACTGGAATTGTATATATGTTTTTCTGTGTATCCCATAAATAAATCTGGATAGACAGAAGCAAAAGAAGCCCCCATCAGTGTGCCGTTGAGTTGCAAATAACAGTATCCATTAAAATAAAAAATATTTTTTTGTCAAAACATGTTCCGTCAAACATAAAAGTATCAAAACCAGAACTATATAAGGAATAAAATTATGCCAATATTCTAAGGCCATCAACCCGGACAGTGTGGTATACTAGTATATAAAGAAGACCCATCTAATGTGCACATATACCAACCCCCTTCAAGTTTCATATCCTATATAGTATTAAGAAATTCTGTGGGGTCTTGTATCGTGGAAAGTGCACCCTTTAATACAGGGCTTTAAAAATGTGGTTAAATATTGAGATGGATGTTTAATGAACCCCTACCCAAAATAATTGGTCTGCCTGGTGGATTTGTGAATTCTTTGTGGATTTTAGGTGACAAATACAAATATTGTTGCCTAGGATCCTGAATAATTAAGCGAAAAGCAACATCTTTGGTAATCATCTCTTCCACAGCAAGCTGCAGAAATTTATCAATGTCATTCTTAAATTTGGGAATGCGGTCCAGTACCATCCTCTGATAAAATCAGTGGTCTGAAAGTTGCTTCTCAGCTTTAGCCAAATACATTGTCTAGTCCCAAACAACCACTGCTCCCTCCTTATCCGCCTTGGCAATTAGGATATTGTTCTTTCTGAGTTTATCTAGCGCTCTGTGCTGATCCTTGGATTGCTTTCAGAAATAAAATCATCAGAGCTACAGCTAAAATATAGCTCTTTCACAACCTGTTGTAAAAAATTGCCACATATTTGTTTACAGGGGCATAAAATTAGAAGGTTTAAACCTAAACTCACTCTCATTCTTGTCAGGGGAAGTGTCATTATTATGAAAAAAAAAAAAACACCTGAGATTCAGTTGTCTACAAAATGCAACCACATCCTTTGCAAAAACATCCTCGGGAACAAAATTACTCGGTACAAAATTTAACCCTTCATCCAGTAATGTTACTTATGCATTTGTCAGTTGGGCAGATGATACATTATGTACAGCGGGAACTAACAGATGCAGTAGTGTTTCTAACGATGTTTCTTTTATGTTTTCAACCAGCTGTCCTTCTAGACCTAAAGGGTTAAAATTACTTTTCTTGGTTCCTGGCGAGGTCTGTGCAGTATCCGTTATCTAACGCAGAAGAAGAATCTGAATGAGATATTCATATTTCCAGATTTCTTAAGTATGGACTTCTGTCTCTTTCTCATACTTGGTGTATACCACTGACTATAATCCTAGAGATCCCTGTTAAACATTTTGACCTTGCGTTTCCTCAAGTCTTTTTTCACCTTAGCACAATCTTCAGTCAACTTAATAAAATGATCCTTGAATGACGCATGTTTTCAAAAATGTTTGCTTCTTCACATAATTTAGAAACTTCTGAAATTGATTTGGTTATGCTGCATTCATAAAAGGATGTCAAAATATATTCTTCTAAACATTAAAGTTACCCCAGCTTCCAAACGCAGTGACTAATTATCATCCAGTATTTATATTGGGATCAAACATTTATCAGAATGGGTTGTCAAAATTAGTGACCCCAGACCTAGGCTCACTTGTAAGCCTTAAACCATTAGGCTTAAAAGACAAACACATGTTATTATGCACAAAACATAAATACAAAAAAAACTTTTTTTTTCAAAAACAAATTTGAGGTTCAAAAATGTTATAATATAACCATGGGTGTGACCACTCAGTACATTGAAAAAATGTCAGATTGACTGATGTAAACAGTGTCCATACATTTATATTTAGTTGGTGGTTTGCCATCCTTGTATTTCTGAATATTAATACAAATGAGCGGCAGTGGAGGAGAAGTTCCTATTGGTCATATCACACTGACTGATGATTTTTGATGACTAAATGTATGGACATTAAAAAAATGTCTCACTGATGTAAACAATGTACTGAGGGTGTGTATTCCCATGGTTGTATTATAACTTTTTTGAACCTCAAAATTTTGTTTTGAAAAAAAGTTTTCTGCATTTAGGTTTTGTGCATATGAATGTGTGTTTGTTATGTCTAATGGTTTAAGGCTTACACGTGAGCATGGGTCTGGGGTCACTAACTTTGACAACCAATTCTGATAACTTTTTGATCCTGATATAAATATTGATTAGTCACTGTATTTGGAATCACGTGTAATTTTAATGTTTTAGAAGAAAATATGGATTTTAATTTGATTGTTGAAAGGATTGGTAGCTGATAAAGATAATATTCAGGTTTTTGTTGATACCTCAGATTTTGGGCCTGTTTTAAATGTTGAAGCCAATGATACATCTGCTTTAAGTACTAATATGTTTGTCAAATTATTTTATTTATTTTATTTATTTTACATTTGTTGACCGGGCTAGTCCAACTGGATATATGTCCATTTTCAGTGGAGACCCGAGGAGAAAAGCTCCAACAAACACAGAAAAAAAAAAACACTATCATTTATAATATGAGACATTTACAAATACAGCTAAATTGACATATACTAATCACATTCAATTACATTTTGTTGCATTTCAGTAAAATAGGAATCATGGTACATTTCAGCTATGGTTAGCCATTTGAACACATTTCCTAAGAAAAATTTGTATAAGAGAAAACTTTGTATTTAGAGAGATTAGACACACTGTATTTTAAGAGAAATCTAGACACAGAGTAGATAAAGAGAAAAAAATATATAATAGAATATGTAGAAGCTTATAAGTAGTCTGGGATAAGCAGAGCTAAGTTTAATCTGATGGATAGATGCCTAGTCAGGTTTAGTACAGGGGCACGACCAGTGTGTTGTAAGGTAGAGTTTGTCTATTTTTCAAGAGTTATGGAGAGGGAAAGGTTACTAGGGAGAAGATTCCAAGTTTTTCCAACAGCATTAGAGAAAAGAGATTCACCAGCCTTGTTGTTAGGTTTAGAGGTATGTAGAAGATTTTTATTTGAGGAACGTAATGATTTCAGATTTGGATATGGAGTGATGAAGGTAGATAAAATAGGAGTACTGAATGGTTTATAGAGAGTTTTATGGGCAATGATTAGTTGATGGAATTTAATCACGTTTTGTAGTTCAAGCCATCCTAGCTGCTTTATATTTATGCAGTGGTGGGTTCTGTAAGGGTTTCCTGTTGCAAATCTAGCAATGTTATTGTAGGAAGTTTCCAGTTTGCTGAGGTTATTTTTTGAAAGGTTAGTAAAAATAGGTGAGGCATAGAGGAGAGTAGAGATTAGATGAGTGTGAGCTATGGTTGTTCTAGCTGTATGGGAAAGGTAAGGTTTAATCCTATAGAGGGAGCCAAGTTTTTTTGACAGTTTTTATTGTATTGTTGATATGGGTGTCAAAGTTCGGATTGTTATCTATGGTGATACCCAATAGTTTGGTGGTTGGCTCGGGTGATATAGTGATACCATTGTTAGATGCAACTGAGAAATCAAGTGGAGAGGATTTGTGAGTCGGTTTAAAGAGGAGGAGTTTAGTGTTTTTGGGGTTCAAAAGAAGGCAACGCTGTGTAAACTATTGTTCAACTGTGTTAAATGTCTTCTGGGTAAGAGAGAGGAGATTGTATGTGGATTTGGCTGAGCATATTAGTGTGGAGTCATCAGCATATTGTATGCATGTGGCTTGGGGGATGGCTAGATGAAGGTCATTAATAAATATTGAGAAGAGGAGTGGTCCTAGTATGGAACCTTGAGGGACACCTAGGGTAACTGGTTGTAGGCTAGAAAGAGTCTTATGCCAAATTACTGCCTGTTGTCTTTTGTCTAGGTAGGACTGGAACCATTTTATGGTAGGTGCATCTAAAGATAGGGATTTGAGTATGTTAATGAGAATCTGATGACTGACCATGTCAAATGCTTTGGACAGGTCAATGAATAGTGCTGAAGAAAGGTTATTAAGGTTATTGTTTTTGTTTATGCAATCTGTAAAGGAAAGAAGGGCAGTGGTGGTGCTATGTGAAGGTCTGAAGCCATGTTGAGAGCTGGAAAGCAAGTTCTCCATGACCTTTGCCAAGGGTGAAAGAAGGGCAATAGGGTGGTAGTTGGAGAGCTCATAGGAGTTTCCACCTTTATGGAGGGGGATAATATGAGAGACTTTCCATAAGCTAGCTGTGTGACCTTCAGTAATAGTCCTATTGATCAGAATGGAAATAGGATAAGCTAAAGCTTTGGCTGATAACTGTAGGAAATCAGCAGGTAGTTGATCTGCTGAGGGAGAGCATGGTTTTAGTTTTTGTGTAAGGGTTAGAATATATGTAGTTGGACAGGTGTCAAGTGAAAAGGAGGGGGTGAGGTAGAGTTATAGGAAGGCAAAGTAAAGCTATTTGGTGATAACTGACTAGCTAGTGTTTGGATAGTATTAGTAAAGAAGGTATTAATTGTATTGGCTATATTCATGGGATTAGTATGGTCAGTTTGTTGAGGGTTAGGTGTGGAGGAATGACCTGGGTGGAGTAATTGATTAATGCTCGTCCAGAATTTTTGAGGGTTATTTTGATTAGTTTGTTGGAATTGTTGGTAGTAATTTCTTTTATCAGAGAGTATAGCTTTCTTAGCGTCATTTCTTAACTGTCTAAAAGTTTGTTGGTCAACGGGGTTTTTAGTCATTCTCCATTTGGCCCAATGTTTATTTCTACGGTGCATTTTTTTTGGTTACTTTTGAAAGCCATGGGGCAGACTTGGTTTTAACTGTAATGAATCTGGTTGGAGCATGTTGGTTGAGAATGGTGAGGAAGTTAAAGTAATTGATGGCTTCTTCTAAAGGGAGGTGTTTTAATGGAGACCAATTGCAAGCTCTTAGTTCTAGTTCAAATAGCTTAGGGTGAAAGTTATTTTTGGATCTAATATTTTTGACAAATGTTGGATTGGGAGTATGGGTTTTGTGCCTGATAATATAGGTAAGTGGTCACTTGTATCATCAGGGAGGGTTCCTGAATCGTAATTTTGATTTTGATGGTTAATGAGAATCCAGTCTAATATTCTTCCTTTCTGGTTAGCTTTATTGATCCTGGTGGGTGGTGTAATAGTTTGAGAAAACCCATATAGGTTAATATGGGTTGTAGGGAGGCTGCTACAATAGCAGTTCCAGTCAATGTTTTTGTCTCCTAGGATTATGGTTTCTTGAGGCAAGTGTTGGGATAGCCAGCAAAGAGTATTTTCCATGGTGGCAATGTTATTACCAGGAGGAAGATACATGCAGATGATATAGATGGATTTGGCATTGTTAATATGAAGTTTGGAGATGAGGTTTTCAGCATTGGAATCGAGAGTTATTTTACAGTTGTGTGTGGTTAATTGTAAGCCTGATTTAAATAGAATAGCTACCCATCCTCATTTCTTGGCTACTCGGTCGAGTCTTAGTATGTTATATGCAGGTGGGATGATTTCATTATCATTGGTAGCAGGTTTTAACCATGTTTCTGTTAGGCAGTGGATATCAAATGAATATAATTCTACTAGAGCTTGAGTTGAGGAATTTTATTGTTTATGCTACGTATATTGAGATGGGCTACTTGTAGGGAGTTAGATGTTTTAGTAAGAGAATTGTTAAAGTAGGGATTTTGGTTAAGGAGAGTACTAGGAGATGTTGTAGGGCCTGGGTTAGGGTGGATATCTCCAGCTTTTATTGAGAGTATTAATCTTGTATAGCTTGGGTTAGGGAATTTGTTGTATATAAGTGGATTTTTCCTGAGATTGTGTGTTATATTTAATATGTAGTATTCTATGATACTTTGCAAGTAGATAGTTGGGTGAAGATGTTATATTAGCATGGTTCAAGAAAAGTGGAAGGGAAAGAACATTGGTTTCCTTATTAGGATAGTGATGGTCTAGACGTAGTGGCCATGAAAGATCTGTGTTCTAATGCATGGCATTCTAGATTATTTAAGGCTTATAGGTCCGAAGGTCTTACCCCATGAGGGCTACTGGTACATTTGCAGTCCTTGGTCAAACAGGAGGATGATACCTTGCAAAAAGAATGGAGTGAAGCTCAACAAACAGCATCAGTGTCTTTTGTTAATATTTTGACATCATTTTATGAACACAGCATAACCAAATCCATTTCAGACGTTTCTAAATTATGTGAAGAAACAAAAATATTTTGAAATAAATGTCATACAAGGATCATTTTATTAAGCTGACTCAAGATATTGCTAAGGTGGAAAAAAACTTGAGAGAATGTGAGGTCAAAAGTTAAATGGGGATCTCAAAGATTATACTAATGGGCAGCCATTTACCTTACAAAAAGCTGTAAAATTTTAAAAAAATAGTCGGGGGTATACACCAAGTACGAGAAAGAGATGGTCAGGGATATACACCAAGTACGAGAAAGAAAGAAAGAAGTCCGTACTTAAGAAATCTGGCAATATGAATATATCATCGGGTGATGATTCTTCTGCATTAGATACAGATGACTGGTACTGCACAGACCTCGCCAGGAGCCAAGAAAAGAAATTTTAACCCTTTATGTCTAGAGGGAGAGTTGGTCGAAAACATAAAAGAAACATCGTCATTAGAAACACTAATGCATCTGTTAGTGCCTACTTAAATCAAAATTTTAATGTACATAATGTATAATCTGCCCAATTGACAAATGCTGAAGTAATGTAACTGAATAAAGGGTTAAATGCTGTACCAAGTAATATTGTTTCCAAGGATGTTTTTGCAAAGGATGTGGCTGCATTTTGTCGACAATTGAATCTCGGGTATGTTTTTTTCATAATAATGATACTTCCCCCTGACAAGAATGAGTGAGCTTAGGTTTAAATCTTCTAATTTTATGCCCCCTGTAAACAGATATGTGGCCATTTTTCAACAGGTTTTGAAAGCGCTACATTTCAGTTTTAGATATAATGATAGTGTTTTTGAAAGTAATCTAAGGATTAACACAGAGGTCTAGATAAAATGAGAAAGAACAAACGTGGTGATTACCAAGGCAGATGAGGAGGGAACAGTAGTTGTTTGGGACTGGACGATTTATTTGGCTGAAGCTGAGAAGCAACTTTCAGACCATTGATTTGATAAAAGATGGTATTGGACCGCACTCCCAAATTTAAGAATGATATTGATAATTTTTTGCAGCTAGCTGTGGAAGAGGGGACTATTGCCAGAGATGTTGCTTTTCACTTAACTGTTCAGGATCTCCGGCAACAGTATTTGTATTTGTTACCTAAAATCCACAAAGCATTCACAAATCCACCAGGCAGACCAATTACTTCGGGTAGGGGCTCATTAACTCAACCTCCATCTCAATATTTAACCACATTTTAAAGCCCTTATTAAAAGGCATATGCTCCAGAATACAAGACACCATGGAATTTCTCAGTATTATACAAGATGTGCAACTTGAAGGGGGTGGTATATGTGCACATTAGATGAGTCTTTTTTATATATTAATATACTACACTGGGCCGGGTTGAAGGCTTTAAAATATTATACAGCCCTGGTTTCACTACCTTTCTGTTATGTTTGACAGAACACGTCTTGACAAAAAATGTTTTATATTTTAATGGAGAATGTTATTTTCAGCCCAAGGGCACAGCACCCAACTGTGGAGATTTATTTGTGGGATACATAGAAAAACCTATTGTATACTGTTCCAGTCTTAATATTTTTTTTTTAGAGGCCATTGACAGCTGGCGGAGGTACCTGGATGATTGTTGGTTAGTGTGAAAGTCAGATTTGATTTATTTGTATGAGTTTGTGGACTATCTAAATAAAAACAAATGTGGTATCATATTCGCTGAGCAACTTAATCATAGCAACAATGCATTTTTTGATATAGACATCAAGATTTTACAAGATGCGACTTCAGAAAGTAGTGTTAGTCATAAATATCCACAATTTAACACCTTGCTGCATGCTACAAATTGCCATCCCGACATAATATACGTAATATCCCCAAATCACAATTTTTAAGAATAAGGAGAATTTATTCGTCTGTCACAGAGTTTGAGAAACATTAGTCTGATTTAATTGATAGCCTGTGTCAGGGAATACAAAAAAAGCAATTTTAAGGGTTTGTGATTCAATTAAACATCTTGGTAGGGAACAAGTTTTGTAGTATCGAGGCAATAAGACATATAATAATGCACTGAGGTTGACAACTAGTTTTAGGTTCATAGGTGTGTACTAGACTAATGGCCATGGGGCCTTTACAAGCCTAGCCATAGGATTACCCTGGCATAGTGCCACCCAAGCTTGGTTCCCAGTGCCTCTGTCGAGTAGAGCCACTGGAGTTATCCCCAGGATGAATTTTCTGTTTCTCATCCACTCAAGATTTCTCTTGAAGAGGGTCAGCGAGGTGCTCTGCTTAACATGTATGGGAAGTCTATTCCATGGTATGGGCAGTCTCTGGATTATGAACCTGTCCCTCCAGCATGTTCTGTTAATTGTGGTAATAAGGTTGAGGTCTCTGGAAATTGTGGTAATAAGGTTGAGGTCTCTGGAGTGTGGGGTGCGGAGGGATTGGGATTTCTTTAAATGTAGCATTTCTAACAGAGCTGGGTCAGACATGGCTTTGTAAGTCAAGCAGAGATCGCCTCTAAGTAGGCGATATGAGACAGGGAATAGTTGGGAGTTTTTTGAGTCTTTAAGGCCTTGGATCCTCTTTGTGAGGTACTTTTGTGGCCTCTCCATTTGTTGCAGGTGTTTAGTGAGGTACAGGCCAAATGGGGCATTGTACTCCATGATAGGCTTAATGAGGGAAGAGTAGAGGGAGACAATGACCTTTCTTTCTTTCTTTCTTCCTGGATACAAAACCCTTAGTAATGAGATATGCCACATAGAAGGACTTTCTGACCACATTGACAATGTGGTGATCAAAAGAGAGGTTGCCGTCATCCTGTGTTCCCAGATTTCTTTTAACGTCTTCTGTGTTCAGTGGACTACTATCAGTGTGGTAATACATGGGAACCAGGTTTTTCCCAAAGGGGGGTGGCCGACACATTTTTTGGTTCTGACACCAGTCATTGGTCTCAGTGAGGCCATTCTGCAGGACGTCAACATCACTTGGGGAGTTAATAATAGCTCCCAACTTGCAATCGTTTGCGAACTTTGTCAGCCAGAGTCCCTTCGTGTTGGCCTGGACTTCAGAGAAGTAGATACCAAACAGGAGAGGACCCAGGACCGAACCCTGTGCGACTCTACTCGTGACTAATCGACAGTCTGACTTGAAGTCAGCTACTTTCACACTGTGGGTTTTATCTGTGAGCCAGTTTGCAACCCACCTAGTGAGATATAGGGGTTGATTCATAGGTTCATAGGTTGGTACTAGGCTATCGGCCTTGGGGCCTATACAAGGCTAGCCATAACAATCCCCTGGCTATTTCTTCCCACAATATTTACTTCCCTGGATCCCTGTCTAGCAAGGCGACTGATGTGATCCCCAGGGTGAATTTCCTATCTCTCATCCAATCGTCAAGGTTCTTTTTGAAGAGGGCCAAAGAGGCGCTCTGCTTGACATGTATGGCAGTCTCTGGATCAGGAGCCTATCCCTTCAGCATGTTTTGTTCATTGTGATGACAAAGGTTTAAATCCCTGGAGCGTGTGTCTCTGAGGGATTGAGATTTCTTTAAGTGTAGCATGTCCAGCAGCTCTGGGTTTGACTTGCCCTTGTATGTTAAGCAGAGATTGCCTCTGAGTACACAATATGTGACAGAGTATAGCTAGAGTTTTTTAGATGCTCAGCATAGGGCATCTGCTTTAGGCCTGTGATTCTTTTAGTGAGGCATTTCTGCGGCCTTTCCAGTTGTTGCAGATGTCTTGAGAGGTACATACCAAACGGGGGGATGTATTCTATAGTGGGTCTAATGAGGGATGAGTACAGTGGGACAATGACTTCCTTTTTTCTGGATGAAAAGCCCTTGATGATGCCTAGCTTAGGGAGTTTTTGTATGATTCCTGAGTGGGGAATGGTATCAAAAGCCTTGGCCAGATCAGGGTAGGCTCTATGAACCACTATGCCTTCATCCATAGCTCCAATGACTGACTCAAAGAAGTTGATCAGGGCATGATCTACCCTTCACAAAACCAAACTGTGTGGGATCAGATTCCCTATATCCTTGTTTATTAAATCTGTGATGATGCGTTCCTTAGCTTTACATATCAGGCTCGTCAGGCTAATGGAGCGATAGTTCCCAGGGCCTGTAGTCACTTTTCCTTTGTGGAGAGGGGTGACTGTAGCAGTGCGCTGTTTGGTAGGGACAAAGCCTGAGGTGAGGCTGTGACTGAACCGGGCATGCAGGCGAGGTGCCAATTCACTCTGTAGTTCATGTAGAACACAGCCAGGGATATTGTCAGGTCCCATAGAAGCTGTATTCTTGGCCTTGGACAGTGCTGTTTTGACCTGTGCAGCAGTAATACTGGGTGCCTGGCATCTACTGGCATTGTGCTTGGTCCTTGGGGGGGGGGGGGGTAAAGTTGGCACTTAGGTACCATTATGTAGTAGCTCAGAGCAAATCTGGGTATTGCCTGGAGATTCTTTACATAACTGTAGAAGGCCTTGTGGTTGTCTTTACTATCTGCTGCAATTCTGTTTTCATGGCTAGCTTTAGAGGATTTGATGAGGGATATCAACTTTTTGTTGGGAGAAATATATCAGTTTTTAAGGGTTTCTATTAGAACGATGGAAACGCATTTTTTCGAATGCATTTTCGTCGACACAGAGCGAACAGACAAAACAGCGAAGCGGCTGTTCAGTGAATTCTTTCCCTGGGAAATAAGTCGCTTGACCGCTTTGTTGTGTTCTGCAGTGGAGTGTGATCCCTTGTCTGGTATAGCTCCTGATCGTGAATGTGTAACAGTTTCTGACCTTAGTGTTGGGGTGCAGGTTAAGGTAAGTGCATATGTATGAAAGTGGGTGCAGGTTAAGGTAAGTGCATATGTATGAAAGTGTTTACTGTTTTTTATTTTGCGTTCGATGTATGATTGAGTTACGTGTGTGTGTGTTTTCAGCTGCTTACTTTTGTTTTGGGGGGGTAGAATTAGAATTGGGGTTAAGGTAAGTGCGTATGTGTTTGGAACTGTTTATGTAAATGTGCGAGAGTTACTGACCTTAGGGTTAGGGTGCAGGTTAAGGTAAGTGCATATGTTTTAAAATGTTTACTGTTTTTTTTTTTCCATTAAATGTGTATGTATGGTTAGGTTACATACATATGTGTATTTAGTTGTTTACTGTTTTTTTTTGGGGGGGGTACATTTAGGGTTAGGGTATGTGTTTGGAAGTGTTTAATGTTTTTTTTTGGGGGGGGGGTTGGAACAGCGATTTCTTTCCCTAGGAAAGAAATCGCTGTTCTGTGGTTTCGACATTTTCAGCTTTCGCTGAAAATGTGTCGATGAAACATCGTTCGCTGTTTTCATCGTTCGATCTTTCAAAATAGACCCAGTTTTTAAAAGCATTATGCAGAAAAAATTGTCTGCACTATTGTCAAACAATACATTCAGTGAAATTATTTCTTCTAGGTATTAGTTTTCCTATCGAAGAGGTCCTACCTTGGGTAATATATTACATCATTATAAGAGGGACACCTCATGTTAGATAAACAAAAGACTACTTTGGTTGCGGTTGTCCTTAAGGGTTGTCAACCTTCTGGACATTGCTCAGTGTGTAAATTTATAGTGAAAACAAACCAATTTACTACCAGAAATGTTTCTAATTTTTTGATATTTATGTTTTTGGAAATCGTAGCTCAGATTGGGTGGTATATCTTGCTACACGCACATGTTCTCCTTTTATTGTTGCACAGACATCACGTCCACTTAGGAAGTACAATTACAGAACATTGAGTGATATAAGAAATAAGCGTGCCTTTAATTCATTATTTAAACATACTTTAAAACATTTGACTGCTAAGTTTTCTTTTATTGTTATGGATAAGATTGGGTGTAATAGAATGAATAAAGCTGGATGGCACGATATTTTAAATGAGAAAGAAAAAGTTTGTATAATTTAGGTTAGGGGTATTATTTACACCAGGTTTGAATGAGCATCTATACTTAACCAATGGATAGGGAGTAAGTATTATATAAATGCATTGAGGAAATGTGGTTTCATAACAATGATGAAGACAGTTTATGCTTTGTATGTTTCATTTCATAGCATCTTTTAAATGAATGATACTTCCTGAATAAACTTTAGTAAAGCACTGTGTCTCGAGCTTATTGTGTGCTGGCATTTTTGGAATTTGATGTGCTTTGTTTTTTGGCCCTTGCTCCTTGCTGTACTTGCAAAGCTTTTGCTGGAATATTGGGGTAACACTGACCATTGAGACACTTGCAACTATTGTAGTATCCTCATGTGGGTATCTTGCTAAGGCAACTAGGGTTATAGCTGCAGCCATGGAGCCCAGTGTTTGAAGGACTAAAGTGGTTACTTTTCTGTTGCTGTTTAGCTTCTGTACCTGTAATCTCAGAGGGGAATAGAAGCTATGGAAGTTTGTCTGGAATGGCTCCTATAAACTCTAAATTCTGAGTTGGGGAATTTAATTTCAACTTTTTGTAATTTACAGTTATTCCTAGATAGAAGCAAGAGACCATGTACTTCACATCTGCTCATATCAGTCGATGCCTGTTCAGAGCGGTAATGAGCCAGTCGTCTAGCTATGGAAACTCAGAATCCCTGCAGTCTCAAGTGTGCTGCCATTACTGCCATATACTTGGTAAACACCATGGGGGTTGAGGTGAAACCAAAGGCAGAACTTTGAATTGAAAGTGATTGGCTCCCAGCCGAAAGCAGAAGAATCTTCTGGATTGTTTGCCCATCTTTATATGGTGATATACATCCTGAAGATCTATTGAGCACATCCAGTTGTCTTTTTCCAAAAATGGAATTATGGACTGTACCATGACCATCCGGAAGTTAGTTTGGTGAGCTGATTTATTCAGTACACTTAGATCCAAAATCTATCTCCAGTCCCTTGTCTTTTTTGGCACTAAAAAGAATTTTGACTAAATTCTGGACTCAGTTTGGTCTGGTGGAACTCCTTGGATGACTCTCTTTGCAGCAGTTTTTGGATTCATAGAACTGCTTGTTCCCTGTGACTGGGTGGAACGTCTGTTTTTTTTTTTTTCTTGCATATGGGAAGATGAAGAGAAAAGGGAATCGTATAACCTCTGTATATAATCCTCTGCACCCAAGCGTCCAATGTTATTTGTAGCCAAGCATTTTGGTGCAGGGATAAATGCCCCCCCCTCCCAACTGTTTCCAGAGGAAGACCGCTGGGCCTCCTTTCAGGAGTGCTGGTAGGAATTACCAGAGAAAGAATCCCTGAAACAATGTTTTGGGGGCCACTTTGTTTTCCATTGAAGTTCTCTTCCTCTGCCTCTGGGGGGGGAACTACCTCCGAGTGTGTCCTGAAAAGGCCCTTGGGACTTTTTGAACCACAGTTTTCCACTGCTGCTCTGATTCCTAGAGAATGGTTGTTGAAGGGTGGAAAAATGTACGCCCACAGCAGAAAGGGTCTTTCCATCTTTCTCACACCTGAATAAAGTTTCTGTACGTTTTGGCTCAAACAGGGACAATCTGTTAAAGGGGTGAAAGGGTGCATTGATGAATGAAGACTTGATGGCTCTGCAAAGTCACATAGGCGCATCCAGGTGTGTCTCCTAATGGCAACGCCTGTACCCACTGCTCTGGTTATTGCTTCGACTGCATGAGCGATGAGCCTCATAGACGAATTGGACACAGACTCCAGGGTAGCCAGCTGTGGAGCCACCTTGTCTTGGACTTCATCAGAAATGGTTCCTGTGAGGGTATCTGATAACCTCCTTGACTAGATCGCTGTGAAGTCCGGTGAAGTGTGCCAAGAAATTCAAGAACCTTAAGGCAAAGTTTGATGAAGCATAGACCCACTTCCCAAACCTATCCATTGCCCAAGACTCTCTCTTGGGTGGATGGATAGAGGAACACTCTTTGGCCAGTTCCTTCTTAGCAGCTGCCCCCCATGACCATGGCATCAACAGCTAAGTCTTCAGCCCAGAGTGCTTTGTCTTCAGGGGTGGACAGAATTTTGTCAGGTCTCCTGGGGAGATAGGTTCACTAGTGTCAGGGGCCTTCCACACCCGCTGAAAGATCAACTGAATGAACTTGTCAGTGGGTGGGGTCACTCAAGTGGTAGAGGGTTGAGTGCTGAAGGCCTTGCAGCTACACTGACTTCTCAGTAGAGGGATTTTTTGGGACTTAGTCATGTCTCTGTTTCAATATTTCCAGGATGTTTCCAAATGAGATATCAGGGGGTGACCTCGGGAATCCCTCACCTTCATCGAAGCCGGTGTCTTTGGTGATCGATTCTTCTGGGGTGTCCAAGTGCTTCCTCTTGCACTTTTTCTTCTTAGGGGCCTCTTCAGTGGGGTGATCTGGGGAGGGATCAGAATAGGAGAGAGCTGTTATTTGAGACTCCTGCAATCCTGGCATTCACTGACTCAGTGGGAGTGCAGGATGAATATCTGGGTGTAAGGAGGAAAGGGACACTGGGTCTGAAGGGGAAGGGGCTGACTGACTGCAGCAGTCAGAGCTGTTTCCATGGCCTTGAAAGCTGGACCCCCTGAATAGGGAAGGGATCCTGGAACTGAGAAAGACTGCCTCAGAACCGTGGTCACTCCCCCCTCCAAGGAGACTGCCTCTGAGACCGAAGCCAGAGCTGAACTAATCCATGCCAAAGCCCTAAGGTGCAGAGACAGTTCTGAAAAAATAGGTGTCTGCTCACCCCCCCCCCCCCCCCTTGGAGTTTACAGGACAGACTTGGCCCTGTTAGGCCTCTGAATGTGAAGGAACTGAAGATCTTTGAGCAAGAACCGATTCTGAAGACAGGAATATGTCTGGAACCGATGCAGTGGGCACTGGACAGTTTGTAACAGAGAACTCCGATGCTTCTGAAGAAGTCGGCGGAGGAAAACCTGGAGGTGTGAAGGAAAAATCGGCTCCCATACTCGAGGGGGCTGGGACAGAAGAGGCACCTGACAACCCTCTCACCCAGGGTATTGTATTCACCAGCCTGTCCACATCATCTTCAGTTAACCTGTTGGAATGGGTAGAATGGATGGCAGGTGATTTTGACCTTTCCAGAAAAGGCGAAGGCAGACTTCCTGCAAAGGGGTTCGATAGAAGGTGAATTTGATGACCTCTGAAGATCCATAAAGGATGGCTCATCAATTTGTTTACTTGTGTCAAAATAGTTGATAATGGAAGAGATGTCTGTGCCTAAAGTTTTTGTCGAAAAATCGAAATTCTCCAGCATGAAAACACTTGGTGCTGAAGACTTAGTCTAATCTGATAAATCGGTTCCATAGGTCCTTTCAGGACCAAAGTTTTCTAAAGGACTGAAGGCTTAGCCTGTTTCAAGGATGGTGCCAATGGAATGGAAGGCACCGATAAGCTTCTCTTTTGATTCTTCCATAACTTTGGAAGACTAAGATAAGGAAGAAGGAAAGGACACATCAGTCTTATCTTGGCTTTTGTCAGCACAGGATAAAGCCTCACTGAAGGCTGATGGAAGCATACCCTTCAAAATAACTTTATTATGTCTCTCCACTAGTGCCGTGTGACTGAAGCTGTGGCATTTGGAGCAGTCTTGTTGACAGACGTCTTGAAGGTGAACAGGGCCTAGGGAATAAACACATAGTGAATGTGCGTCTGACACAGGAATTTTGTGCCCGCATTTCTGGCACCTTTTGAAACCAGTGACTTTAGGTTTATCTGCCATACTGAGAAGATTTCTAATGTTTGTAAATAACTGATGACCACAGACCAGTTATATACACACACACACACACACACACACACACACACACACACACACACACAGTTTCAGAAACAGCAATAAGCCTCACTGAAGTAAGAAGCAGTTTTTAAAAGAAAAAGCAGTAAAAAAGCTGTCAAGAATGATAGCCAAGAGTACACTGAGGTGTACGGGATAAGGTTAATGACTAAAGATAAAAAAGAAAGAAGTAGAAACTCTTTTTCAAAAATTTGAATCGTATCAAGTAGTTTTACATGGCTCGAGACCAATGGTGAAAATGTCTATCATGAAAAAGTGGCAAACGAGAACTAGGTGAGGAGCATTGTGGGTAAGGGTTAGGCTCAATAGTTTTTGGCTTTTGCTAGCTGTAGTAATGATAGCCGAGTCTGTTCCGAGGCTTGGAACCGAACCCATATGTCGAGGATTAAAATGAAAATTGCCAACATCAGATCAAACAACTCAGAGGGCAAATGAAGACTCCCAAAGCCAAATCTGAGGTAAATTTGGCTTCCCAGGACAAGGACAGCCACAAGACATTCTTTAGATATGTTCACAACCTCAAAGGCAATACACAGTTGTGTGCAGAGCTCATTGTAAATTTAGCTACCTATACTGAGCCAGAAGATATAGCAAACCGACTGGCCGATAAATTCTGCTCCAACTTTACCCATGTCTCCTCCCTCAACCTTCCCTCAGGAAATACTATCATATATACCTCCCCCCGCTGTCACTAGGGAAGAAATTCTTAATGCTCTAAGGCCAAGAACACTGCATCAGTGGGCCCAAGCAGTATCCCAGGATGCCTTCTAAATAGCATGAAACATGACCTGTCAGGCTCCATGGAATTGCCATTTAACTGTAGCCTCCAAACAGGCTTTCTGCCTTATGAATGTTGAACAGCAGCAGTCATCCCTCTGCATGGAGGTGGTCCATCTACAGACCCTAGAAACTAGAGACCCAAAAGTCTTACTAGTCCTATATGCACAGCCATGGAAAGAATGATCATTGAAATGATCAGTAATAATGCAGTAAACCTCCAAACACTGGAACCAATCCAGTTTGCTTTTGTCAAGGGCACATCATGCCTACCAAACCGGGTGGACTTTGAGAAGATCACCAAAGCAATGGGTAATGGCAAAATGGTTCACACTGCCTGCTTAGACCTGGTCAAGGCATTTGACACAATACTCCACTCAGGCATTGTTGACAAACTGAAGAGGTTAGGTACAAACCCATATGCCACCCAGAGGGCAGCCAGCTGGCTCACAGACATGACCCAGGAAGTTAGAATTGGGGAGTATACCCTTACAAAGAGGCCAGTCACAAATGGAGTCCTTCAGGGATCGGTCCTTGGACCGCTCCTTTTTGGCATTTACTTCTCTGAAGTAAAGGCCAATGTCAGTAGTCTCTGGCTGACTAAATTTGCAGGTGATGGCAAATTAGGAACGGTCATTGAATCCCACACTGACACAAATGTTCTCCAGGAAGGGCTGACATAGACAAGCAACTGGTGTCAGAGACATGGACTAAAACTAAATTCCATGAAATGCATAATAGTATCCTTTGGGAAGTCATCCACCCCTGGTAACTATCATATTGACAAACACACCCCTTAGAGATGAACCAGTAGTCAGGGGATTTAGGGACACGCACAGACGGTAATCTAGACTTTGATAATCACGTGGTTACAGTAGAGAGAAAATCATTCTATGTTGCGCAACTTATAAATAAAGGTATGGCATCTAGGTCCAAGGAAGTCATTGTTCCACTGTATTGGGCATTTATCAGACCTATCCTGGGTAAAGTGCCCCCTTTGGTACGTACCTAGTCAGGCATATCCAACAATCAGAATGTCCACAGAGGTTCTTCACTAAAAGAATAACATGGCTTAAATAAAATGTCCTATGCATACCACCTTATGGGCCTTATCCCTGTATTCTGTCTCTTACAGGCTGTTGAGGGGAAATCTATGCCTGGCATACAGGGCATTGTCAGACCTCTCTCTTATGGACCTCCTGCATAGCCACATAACAAACAGCACCAGAGTTACCCATTCTAAAGACTTAAAACCTTGCCTGTAATATGAATAGGACCTGCTTCAGAGACAGGAATGTATCCCAGAGACTACCCTGCCTCTGGAACAGGCTTCCTATACATGTGAAGCAGAGATCCTCCCTAACCCAATTCATATGTAACTTGGACAGTTGGATGTGGAACAGGAAATTAATTCCTGGTGTATCAGCTACGTCTCTAATGGACACAGGCAACCTGCAAATGGTTCATCTCCCAGGCCGTTGCTTGTAAATGTTTTATCTCCCAAGCCCCTGCTTACACTTATCAAGGGTACCAGAACTTGTCAGGGATTTTGGATGCATGGCTAGGCTTAAAAAGGGCCTTGTGGTCATTACCCTAGTATACACATATGAAGTATATTAAATTAGAGTGCAAATAGCCATGCTACAGGAGACACACTTGGAAAGAACTGAACATGTGAATTTGCTAAAGAAAGGTTTTCAAGATGGTTATTCAGCGGAATACCTGGGCCAAAGGAAGAGAGGAATACTTATGTTAATTGCAAGCAGAGCTCAAGTAGTGAAAGAAAGGGTAAAAAAGACAAGAATGGTAGAGTTGTAGTCCTAAGAAGTTACTGACAAGGTAGAGTTGTAGTCCTAAGAAGTTACTGACAAGGGAGGAAGTATTATACTGGCATGTATTTATATTCCACCGGAAGCTGCTATAGTGAAGCTTAAGAAAATTCTGGGAGAAATAATCCCGCTTTCAACAAGGAATATTACTGATAAGTGGGGACTGGAATTTGATTTGAAACAGTGAAAATGTGTCTGGGGGGCCTAGAATGGAAAATTAAGAAGGGTAGATTTTTAAAGAAATTTATGAAAATATTTGGCATGGAAGATGTGAATTCAGTTCTCGGAGTTGAGTGAAATTACATATTTTTCCCCAAGATACAAAAACTGGGCTAGGTTAAACATAATATACAATGTTATCTTGTTGTATCTCGCCTTCATTCTATGCTGGTTGGGTTTGGAACCGAACATCGGTTCTGACTCCGCCTAATTCAAAAGCTCGAGAGCTTCCACTGGCTCAAGGCTATGCCCTATCCCATGATGCTCAGGGAAGATTACCCAGATCTTGTTTGCCTCTGAAGCAGATCTGGTGACTTCTAAACTGGCTCTTGGCTAAGTGACTTTACTTCTTTACCTTTTCTGTAGTTTTCTTATATTCAGATAGTTATTCATTTAGCGTTTTAATAGTTTTGTCATTAAAAGGTTTACTAGTGTGATTCTTTACTATTTTCCCCTGGTTTTTGGTGGTGTTGGCCATCGTTGTTTTTCTCATCAGGCCTGTTGTGTTTCTTGGTGTTACACTCCCTATCCCTTTGCTGTAAGCTCATTTTACATAGCTTTTATCCCCTTATAGGTAGCTTGTTTAAGTTAGAGGGGTCCTTCCAGCCCATTTAACTTAGAGGGCCACTCCCCTACCCCTTTGTTTTTTCCCATGTTGTTTGTGAGGAGAGTCAATTTGAGTTAGAGGGCTTCTCCTCTGTTTAGCAGCCTAGCTGTTTGTTAGGCTTTAAAGCCTTTTTTCCTTAAAAAAAAAAAAAAAACTTGAATATTCCGCGCAGACCAGATTGGATCTGGAACTTACTCGAGGTTCTTTTTAGTTCCAAAAAAGACACAGGGCTGGAGACCCATTTTGTATCTCAGCAGATTTAAACAAGTCCCTCAACAAATCAAAGTTCCGCATGGTCAAACTGCAGTCAATATTTCCCTTTCTTGGGAAAGACAATTTGATGTGCTCAGTAGATCTCCAGGATGCATACTACCACATAAAAATGGACAGGCGATCCAGTAGAATCTTAACGCTTTTGGCTGGGAGCCAGTTATCAGTTTCGAGCCCGGCCCTTTGGTCTCACTACAGCCCCCAGAGTGTTCACCAAATGGATGGCAGTGGTTATGGCTCACCTGAGGTGTCTAGGATTCCATGTGTTTTCATATCTAGACTGGCTCGTAACTGCCACCACCAAACATCTATTAGTACAAGCAAGGAATGAAACCATTTATCTCTGTTCCAAGCTAGGCATTATGGTAAATTTAAAAAAATCTGCCTTGTTGCCTTCACAGCGTCTTATATTCTTAGGCACAGAATTAGACTCGAGGAAAATGTTGGCCAGACTTACCCCTGAAAGGGTTCACTCCCTACACCATCCGATCAAGAACTTGATATCCAAAAGAAAAGTACAGGCAAAAATTGTCTTGCAGGTTCTGGGCACCATGGCAGCTGCAATTATTTTAGTACCTCTAGTGCGTTTGCACATGAGAGTTCATCAACGGCTACTTTTCTCCTAGTCGTCCATGCAAGATCTTACACTGTCACACAACATCATTATCACAGAGTCCTGCAAAAAGGACATAACGATGGTGGCTTTAAACGACTCTGCTGACCATGGACTGTCCATTTGTTTTTCCCACAACCATCAGCTACACTGACCATGGACACTTCTCAGATAAGGTGGGGGGAGGCATTATCTGGGAAAGACTGTCCAAGGCATCTGGAAAGAACACAAGAACCACTTGCATATCAATGTCCTAGAGATGAGAGTGGTGCTCTACACTTTGCAAGCATTCCAGGACTCTCTCCCAATAGTAACTATTGCAGTTCAGACAGACATGTCAGTAGTGTGGTACATAAACAAATAGGAACCAAATCCTACCCCCTATGTCGAGAGGCACAAAGAGTATGGCAATGGGCTGTCTCTTCTCAACATTTTCTGACAGCAACACACATCCCAGGGAAATCCAGCGTGATAGTGGACAAACTCAGCAGAGCTATTCTGATGCCTCACGAGTGGTCCCTAAAACAAGAGGTTGTAGAAGAGATTTTCTGCAAATGGGGCCAGCCCTGCTGCGCCCTTTTTGCCACCTCCATAAACGCCAAATGCAGCAGCTACTTTGCCCTGATTTCCCCCTCTGGGGAAGTCCCCAAGGGATGCACTCGTACACGTTTGGCCCCCGGGACTACTTTATGCCTTTCCCTCCTTCTTCCTTGATACCAAAGGTTCTTCAGAAATCCAACATGTTGAGAAACGCATTGATTCTTATTGCACCATACTGGCCTCTGCAAATTTGGTTCCCCTTTCTGTGGACCCATCTCCAGGAGGAACAGTAGATCCTGAACCCAGTTTCAGAGCTTCTGACCCATTTATCGGGGACGTTCCATCCATCGATCCAGACCCTAAAGTTGACAGCACGGCTGCTCCAGTTCCACAAATAGCCAGGCTCCATGACATATCCCTGGAAGTTAGACATATTTTAATTTCTTCTCATAAGCCAGCTACCAGAAAACTATACTCTAGCAAATGGAAAAGATTTTCACACTGGGCTTCCAAAAACAATATAGATTCCTTTACATCTTCCATCACAGCAGTGCTAAAATTTCTCGTTAAACTTTTTAACGAGGGTGTGGCAGCAGCTACAATTAGAGTCCGGCTAGCCGGTATATCCAACTTTCATATTGGGAAAATGGGACTGAAAATCGTGTCCTACAAACTCTGTAAGGCCTTTCTAAAAGGGACTTTCCTGCTAAGACCTCCATTCGGAGAACCTCCAGCTCCATGGGATCTAAATTTTATTTTATCCCCCTTAATTATGCCTCCCTTTGAACCTGCATCATCATGTGACATAATGTTTTTGTCATGGAAGACATTTTTTTTGGTGGCCGTTACCTCCGCCAGACAAGTATCTGAACTCCAAGCTCCATCTAAACATCCTCCTTACATAGTTTTTTTCAAAGGCAGTCTCTCCTTGCGTACTAATCCTTCCTTTCTACCAAAAGTGGGCTCAGAGACCAATCAAAATCAGTCTATTGAATTACCAGTGTTCTTCCCAAATTATGGCAACAGGGCAGAATATAGATTACACCAGTTGGATGTACATAGGCAGTTGTGCTTCTACATGCATAGAACTAAAGATTTCAGAAAGTCGGACCAATTTTTTGTGTCCTTTTCAGAAAAAAGAAAGTATTACCAGTCTCAAAAGTGACACTGTCAAAATGGCTTACAGATTGTTTTTCCGTCACATACTCAAAACAGACAATTACCAGGCAAAGTGAAGGGCCATTCCAGAAGAGCTATGGCAACTTCCTCTGCCTTCCAGGCCAGACTCTCTTTGGATTCTATTTGTGCAGCAGCCACATGGGTAAGACCTCATACCTTTATCACTTATTACAAAGTAGATGTGGCCTCTCGGAACAGGGCTTCCTTTGGGTCTGCTGTTTTGAAGAGTTTATTCCCTTGAGCCACCCAAGAAAGAAGGTGCAAGGGACTCTCTCCCAGCCAGTATAGAATGAAGGCAAGATAGGGACATCATAACATTAAGAAGTTGTGTACTCACTATAACCGTTCCGTGTTTGTTGTCTGTCTCACCTTCATTCTTGCAACCCACCCTCCTTCTCCCTCCTCCGCTCCTGGAGAATCGGGCGGATAGTTCTATTTATAATTGGATTATGGAGACTCTGATTCCCTTCTGGGTCTTATCTACACAAGTTGATTTATTGTTGCATGATATTTATGCTTTCTCTTGCAAACGTGATTTAGGTAATCTTCCATGAGCATCATGGGATAGGGCATAGCCTCAAGCCAGTGGAAGCTCTCGAGATTTTGAATTAGGCCGAGTCAGAACTGATGCTCTGTTTCAAACCCAACCATCATAGAATGAAGGCGAGATAGACAACATCTTGTTCTTATTTTGTAGGAATGTGTGAATTTAATTGAAGGTCTTCATATGCACTCTGATGTTCTTCATCTCACATTGCTGCAGTCCTTACACTTGGGTAGTCCGCTGTCCTCGGTCGGCCCGAATATCAAAGTATAAGGCTGACGTCGGTCAAGGCGCATTTGACTGACATCAGGTCGTCAGGGTACAAATGCGCATGACCGACATCATATCCTCAGTCTTTTTTGCCGCATGGTCCGATGCAGAAGCAGCGTTGCAAGTGCCGTTGCGTTCTGAAATTTTTCAATTCGGAGTTTCAGACCGAGTCAAAGTTGGCTAAGTACCCGTTGGGGAATATTTTAGTTTTTCTTGCCTCAGTGGTTTACGGATGTCAGAAAAGTGAATAACTGTATTTCTTGTGGGAAACAGATACCGCATAGAGATTATCATACTTTGTGTATTCCTTGTTTAGGGCCTGAGCACGACGTTGTTGGGTGTCGCTCTTGTGCTAGATTTAACAAGCGCACTATAAAGAGAAGGTTAGATTGTGCCAGGTTAGTCTTGGAAGCGGTGCAATTATAAAATGCCGCCTGATGCTCCCGCCCGCTTCTTCAAAGAAGCGCAAGGACAAAGCAGCTAAGCCTAGGCTAGAAGAACCGTCCGTGCGGACGGGTTCTTTAGAGGTCTCGGTGGAGCCGGTGGTTCTGCCAGAGGTTTCTTTGGAGTCCCAGGGAGACTTTGTTATTGCAAGTTGTGGCCGCCCAGGGGGCAGGCGAGGCTGAAGGGGCTTCTCAGGTTACTGTACTCCCTCCCTTCCTAGGGTGGTTAGGCCCTCTCCTTCTGTTTCCAAGGCTTCTCCCAGGGGCAGGCCAGGTTTAGCTTCAGTTGGTGTCACCCCTAGTTCTTCAGGGACTGTGCCCAAGAAGCATATGCTTAAAATGGCTGAAGATTTGATTACTTTGATTAGAGGTTCTATGCCCTCCTGATAAGAGACCTAGGGTGGAACCTGAGCTTGGGAGTTTTGAGCAGGCTTGGATGTTTCAGAGTCTTCGGCTGAAGACTTGCAGGAGTATTCTCCTTATTCTGATTCTGATGTGGATGATTCTACTCCTTCTGCTTCTCCTCCTGAGGATTTTTCTTTTCAGAGACCCTTCATTCCATGAGGGAGCATTTTAAGTGGGAAAGTCAGGACTTCTCTGATTCCAGTAAAAGGCTTAGTGAATTTTTGTTTTTACCCCAGCATAGGCCTTTGGATATACCTCGTGTTCTGGATGTGGTGGAAGATGTTTTTGCAGAGGCTTCTCTTAATCCTGATTCTTTGCCTCCTGCTCCTGTTAAACCGGATAGGTATTACAGGGTGCCTGAAGCTCATAAGTATCTTTTAAGAGTCCTAGGGGACCCAGAAACTGTTAGTCAGGGGCCTAAAGGTGTTAAGGCTTCTGTTGTTAAAAATCCGGTTCCTCCTGATAAAGAGGCCAGGGCTCTGGATAGATGGGGTAAGAAAGTTTATACTTCTTCCACTCTAGCTATGAGGGCTTTGAATTGCCAGTTTCACATGTTGAAATACCAAAACTATCTCCTTTCACAATTGAAGTCTAAGGTAGATGCTCTGGCGGAAGGTATTGAGTGTAAAGAGTTACAAGATTTAGTACATGTTTCTGAACAGATGGGTAAGCATTCTTTGCAATGTGGTTTTGATGCTGTACAGGCCTCGTCTAGGGTGGCTGCCACTGGGTCAGTTCTTCGCAGGCACGCCTGGCTGAGGGATCAGAATTTATCTGACCATGTTAAGACAAGGATTTTAGATGCTCCTTTACAATCTGATGTGTTGTTTGGTACTCCTGTTGAGTCAGTCTTAAAGAAAATGGAAGACCAGGCTAAGTCTATGCAGACTGTTAAAGATTTTTTGCAGGTTCAGCCTCCAAGTTTAGTAGAAATTGGCCTACCAAGGGGTGGACGTATCCTTCTTATGATTCCCAGTCTAGGGGTAGGTCTAGACGTGGTAGGGGCAGAGCTCAGGGCTCTTTCAGGCCTAGAACAGGGAGTTCACCTGCACAGTCTTCGGGTGAGGGCAGGGGTCAGTCCTTTCGTAAACAGACCCAATGACCTACCTTTTCAGCTGCCAGAGCCTGCTTGTCTGGCAGCACCTTTGGGAGGAAGGTTGGCACTTTTCAAGGAAAATTGGAGTTTAATTACCCAAGACAGATGGGTATTGGACATCATACACCACGGTTACAGGTTTTATTTCCATACCTTGCCTCCTTTCAAAGGCATGCCAGACGTTCCTCCTCAGCAAAGAATAGAGGCTCTCAAACAAATTTCTCTGTTGCTTCAAATAGGGGCCATACAGCCGGTCCCTATGCTAGAAGTGGGCCTAGGATTTTATTCTCGCCTGTTCCTAGTACCAAAGAAAGGGAACACGTGGAGACCAATTTTGGATTTATCTACCCTCAACACTTATCTGGACATTCCCAAGTTCAAAATGTTGACGTTACAACAGCTTTTACCTCTGCTGGGCAAAGATCATTGGATGGTAACTTTGGATCTCAAGGAGGCTTACCTTCATGTTCCTATCAGACTGAGTTGCAGGAAGTATCTGCGGCTGGGACTTCTCATTATCAGTTCTCTGCATTGCCCTTTGGCTTATCTACTGCCCAGAGTATTCACGAAAGTTCTGGCTCCAGTGATAGCTTTCCTCAGGTTAAAAGGAATACAGATCTATCCTTATTTGGACGATTGCCTGATTCTGGCTCAAGGAAGGACAAGCTTCTTCATCATTTGGAATATGTGATAGCAGTGCTAAGATGCCTGGGGTATTCTGTGAACGAAATAAAGTCCAGTCTAGTACCCTCTCAGGACATGTGCTTTCTGGGTGTAAGACTGAATACAGCATCCCAGATGGCCTTTTGACCCGGACAAACAAAAGAATCTTTCCCTTTATTTTCATCAATTGTCTCATCAGTCCAGGCTGACTGCAAGGACAGTCCTTCAAGCCTTGGGGTTCATGGCATCTTGTATTCTGGTGCTTCCCAATGCCAAACTGCATATGAGGAAGTTACAGTGGTATCTCAAAAATGTATGGACACAGCACTGCCAGGATCTGGACACTGTCATTCAAATAATACCTTGCATTCAAAAGGAATTGTTGTGGTGGGCTCAGGAATGTCACCTAAACAAGGGACTCTCTGTGACCCGGCCAGAGGCGAGTCAGATTCTACCGACAGATGCCTCAGACAAAGCTTGGGGCATCTGAATGGAAAGTGGATACAAGACAAGTGGCCTGCCAGACTCCAACATCTACATATCAACTTGAAGGAGATGTTAGCAGTCCAGTTTGCATTAATAGCTTTCAAGGATTTACTTCTTCCAGGGCAGGTGTTGATTCTAACAGACAACACAACTGTCATGTGGTACATCAACAAGCAAGGGGGAACACATTCTTATCCTCTATGCAGGCAAGCAATGATTTTGTGGGAGACTGCTCTCGGTTTACAACTAAATCTTCAGGCAAGGTTTCTGCCGGGAGCACAGAACTCCTTAGCAGATGTGTTAAGCAGACAAATCATGGATCCCCACGAGTGGAAATTGGATCCTCATGTATTTCAGAAATTGACAGTGTCATGGGGAACTCCAGACATAGATCTGTTAGCTTCTCCACTAAACCACCAGCTGCCAAAGTTTTGCACAAAAAGGTTTCATCCCACAGCTTGGAAAGTGGATGCTCTTTCTTTCAGTTGGAGCAATCTTCATGTGTACGCCTTTCCACCTCTGCCTCTCCTCCCAAAGGTACTACTCAAGGCCAGACAGGACTAACCAAGGATGATTTTGATAGCTCCAGATTGGCCTCGACAGCATTGGTACCCATTACTGAGAAGCCTGGTACGGGAGCCTCCATGGCCTTTGCCTTCGATTCCACACCTGTTGTCTCAGGAGGACAGTCATTTGCTCAATGTCAAGCTTCACTCTCTTCACCTAACAGCCTGGCATATTCTGTTTTGAACCATAGTGGGTCTCGCCTTCCACAGCAAGTTTTGAATGTTATTCTGGAAGCTAGAAGGCCTAGTACAAGTAAAGTGTACGCAGATAAATGGAAGAGATTTTTATTTTGGAGTGCAGCAAAGGATTTTGATGTTTCTGAGCCTAATTTAAGTGTGGCTCTTCAATATCTTACTGAGTTACTGGACAAAGGTTTGTCCTTCTCTTCTATTAAGGTTCATGCTGCAGCAATTTCGGCTCACTATGATTGTGACCCACCATTGTTTTCTCATCCTTTGTTTAAGCAATTTCTTAGAGGGGCAAAGAATATAAGACCCCCGTCAGAGCTCCTACTCCTGCTTGGGATCTCAATTTTGTGTTGGAGAAACTCACTCTACAACCTTTGAGCCTGCAGCTACTACCGAGTTGAAATATTTATCATGGAAGACTGCTTTTTGTTGGCCATTACCTCTGCAAGAAGGGTTTCTGAGTTGCAGGCCCTTATGGCGGTTGAGCCTTTCTTAATTTTCCATAAGGATAGGGTATCTTCACGCACTAATCCTTCCTTTATGCCTAAAGTGGTTTCTAGTGTGGCTTTAAACCAAACTATTCATTTGCCTACTTTTTATGCAAATCCCCAAAATAAAGGGGAAAAGATTTTGCACACTTTAGATGTACACAGGCAGTTGCGATATTATTTGGACAGAACTAAAGGGTTCAGGCAGTCTCAGCAGTTATTTGTTTCTTTTGCTTTGAGTTCTCAGGGCAAGCCTGTGTCAAAACAAACTATTTCTAAGTGGATTGGGTTTTGCATTGCTTTCTGTTATTCCCATCATGGCAAGGAGATTCCAGCTGGGATTAGGCCTCATTGCACTAGGGCTACTGCCACTTCAACAGCTTTTTTGAGGGGGGTGGCAACTAAAGATATTTTGGAGGCAGCTACTTGGAGTTCAGTGCATACTTTCTCTAGGCATTATCACCTTCCACTTTATTCTAAATCTAGGGCTGGTTTTGCCACTGCTATTTTGCAGGGCATTTTGGCAGCTCCTGCTTTATAGTTTTGCCATCCTCCCTTACCTCTGCTTTGGGATTCTACCCAAGTGTAAGGACTGCAGCAATGTGAGATGAAGAACATAGTACAGTTTTGTACCTACCATAAATGTAGATGTTCAAGATCCACATTGCTGCAGTCTCCCTCCTTCCCTCTGTAGTTAGAGGCGGTTGTGTGGGTTGGGTTGTCAATATGGTGTATATTGTATATATTGTACATATTTTTAGTGCTAGGGTGGTTGGTTGGTTGTTTGCTGTCTTTTGGTTTTGACCTTTCTTTTTAGGGTCTTCTGACATCTGGGGCAAGAAAAGACTGAGGATATGACGTCGGTCATGCACATTTGTACCCTGACGACCTGATGTCAGTCAAATGCGCCTTGACCGACATCAGCCTTATACTTTGATATTCGGGCCGACCAAGGACAGCGGACTATCCAAGTGTAAGGACTGCAGCAATGTGGATCTTCGAACATCTACATTTATGGTAGGTACAAAACTGTACTTTTTAGATCATGTGCCAATAATTTAAAACACAGGGTAATGAAATAGAAATGAGACACTGACGCTTTCCCACCTATCTGTTGAAAAGACAGGAATTTAAGGATTGGGTAGTGGAAATTATTCAGGAGCTATTATAGAAGACATAAATTTTTTTCTGAAAATATAGATAGGGCATGGGATAAAATTAAAGGGGAGTTTAAAAATATGGTGGAAATGAAAGGGATATATAGATAGGGCATGGGATAAAATTAAAGGGGAGTTTAAAAATATGGTGGAAATGAAAGGGATATATGGTTAAGAAATTACAATAATTGTTTAGAGGAACTGACAAATGTTGAATATGGTACAAAATAGGGGGGATCTCACCGAACACGAAGAGGAGGAACTGCAGAATGCTAAACAGAAAATAAGGGATTACCTTGATAATATGAATGCATTTAGAAAGATTGCTGTTAAGCAACTGTTTTTTGATAACTCTAGAGCAGTAAAACTTTTAGAACAGTGACTCAGACAACAGAAAGTGGAAAGGGCTTTCACTAAGCTTAGGGAGCCTATAACAAGGAAGATAAGGGATCCTATAGAAGTATTAGAAACATTTTGGAAATTCTGTGAAAGTCCTGTATAAAGCAGAGAAGTATGGAAATAAAGAAAGGTGCAAATGGAAATGTTTATGGAAGAATTAAATATGCCAGGGTTAGTGTTAGATGGTGCTCAATTACTAACATTTAGAACAGGAGGAGATGAGATAAAATGGTGATTTGTAACCCATCTATGGGAAAGTCCCTAGGAACAGATGTTGTTCCTGTGGAAGTATGGAAGCTAGGTGGTAAAAAAATGATAAAGATCTGGAAGGTTTTGTTTACCAGTATTTTAAGAGGAGAAGTACCTACATCCTGGAATTAAGCAGTGGTAGCTGTAATACGTAAAGAGGGTGAAGATCCATTAGATCCAGCTTCATGAAGGCCCATTTCAATGCTAGACCTCAATTAAGTGTTTGTTTATAATGGCTAAGAGAATGGCGGAAGTGATGCTAAAACTGATAGATATGTGTGGTATTGTGGAGAGATATTCATTGCATTTTACTCATTTTATTCATTTTTTATACAGGAAGTAGTATTTAAACTTTATCCTTTGGTGTTTAATTCACGAACATTCATTAAATCACTTGATGATTTAATTAATTATGCACACCATGTGACAGGTTTTGTATATAACACCTGAACATTTTACACTTTTAATGAACTTGAAAAAGCTCAGTACTGCACCGAGCGAAAGCGCTTGTTTTTAAGTGTTGTGGCTTTCCAATAAAGGATTTTATTGACTGCTTTGGTTGGCGTTTTGTCCTTGGGTCGTGAAGTTACTATTGTGAAGAGTATGCAAACATTTGACAACATCAACAGAACACTGATGATCCAGAGGGAAGCAGAATGTAAGAAAATATCACTGTTGTTGGTGGGTCTTGATGCCGAGAAATCATTTGACCAAGTAAGCTTGGGCTTTTTGAGCAGAACAGTGGAAGCATTTCTTTTCCTGAAAGTTATAAGGTTAATATGAGGATATATGAGGGATCGGATGAAAAATTTAAAGTGGGTGGGGACCTCTCTAATAATTTCTACTTGAGCAGAGCAACCAGGCTGTGGTGTCCTCTTTCCCCTTTATTTGCATTATGTTTAGAACCATTGACAAAGAAAATAAGGGACTCGGGAATTCAAGGATAGAATTGGTATGATAGTCAAGAAAAGCTGGCTGTATTTGCAGATGATATTATTTTATACCAGAAAGGGACATTACAGTGTTGTGGAACATATTGAGACATTCTGGATACAAAATTTAATGAAGCTAAAACAAAGGCAATGGTGGTAAATTATGTACCCACACGTGAATTGGTTCAGCAATATCTATATTTATGGGGACCTGATAAAATGTTGTGATGATATGAAGTAGTGCCATCTGTGCCAGGGAGAGTAGGGCAGTATATATGTACACTTGTTTTTCTGTGCTTAAATTGTTGATTGCACTTCTTGGCTAAAGTTTTGCTTAAAAGTTAACAAACAGGCTAATACACTCAAGTGTACTAGCCTTTGATAGCAATTTAGTCGAATAATAAAGCACTTACTGTATTTTCTGTTGTTTGTTCAAAAAAAAAAAAAACTAAAAAAAAAAAATACTTCTGCTTTCCTAAACTTTCCTAGCTAGTTGTCCCAGAGACCAGATTTGCTGATCCCTGGGCTTTGTATTTGGTTCGTGTGTTCCTCCATTTTCTTGTGTGGCCAGAGGGAAGTTTCTTTACTCACCAGTGAGAGTGGGGAGTACTGAGCTGCCTATTTGTCCTCAGAGGAGTAGTTAGAGACAGAAACTAGTAATTCATGGGCCATTTTGGGTCAGTTCCTGTTTTTTCCAGCCCCCTGCTATAAAGCGCGCGTTAGAGCGGAGTTGCCACAGGAGCACACAAGAGCAGCGGCGGTTAATCAAGGTTAAACTATCCGGGCTACCTAAAGTCCATTCTTCAAATTTTTCCTTAAAACAGTCTTCCTTGAACTGTACTACTGATCTAACCAGCGTATCCTATAACTAAAAAGTTCAACTCTGCTTGATTCCCAAGTAGACTATTCTCTATCCGTAAAGCCTAGCACTTGCTCCTACAGTACTTTTCATCTTGATATAGCACTTTTACTATAGATAGTACCCCACCAGCCTAAAACCCCTTTCTCGATCACCCACATCCCCCAGAGTCTTTTTTTGTTTTTTTGCCTATCCCTTCTAGCATGTCGAGGGATCAGTTGCTAGTGTCCTCTCCTGCTCAGCTGGTGAACCTGGGAATATTGAGGCAATGTTACAATTGCCTCATGTACACAGACAACCCTCTCCTTCTCTCACAAAACACAAATACATGAGAGAGATGCAACTATACAGCCAAACTGGAGGCTGAGCTCTCTCAACATAAGACAGGCAAGACCAGACAGGAGGAGAAGGGTACCACACACACCACACACCCAGTCTCACATAGTACTATCACAACTTCAAATCATACACATAAACACACAAAGACATACTCGGAGGCTCTGATCAAAAATCTACCAAAACAGCAGAGGCCACCAAAGCAGACACCCAAACAACTACCACCTCAGGACACAACACATGCAACAAATAGACCACACAGTCAGTGTGCCAAACAGTTACAGCCCTTAAGGCCGAACACAATGCCAGACACACTCGTCATTGGTGACTCCATAGCCAGACACACTGACGTCCCGCTCACCAGATTGAGTAAGGAGAAGGTCACAGTAAGCTGCCTGTCGGGTGCTAGAATCCGCCACATAACGCAAGCACTCAGGTCTCTCAACAGCAGGTACAAGTATGATTCTGTCATTGTCCACGCTGGTGTAAACGACCTGAGACGTACCTCCTTGGACTACATGAAAAGAGACATTGAGGAGCTCTCTGATTATGTAGCCCAGGCAGGTATGACCCTGACCTTGAGCAGTATCCTACCTTCACCAGGAATGATGCCACAATACAGAGATAAGATGATCAGCTTTAATGATTGGCTTAAACTCTGGTGTCATTCAAAGGGGATCCAATGTCTGTCGGCCTGGGATGACATGCTGGACAAGCCACGCTGCTTCGCAAGGGACTGCTTGCACCTGTCATCCCTGGGCTTCCGGATATTGGCAAAGGCTCTTGCCACCCCATAGTGCCTTTTTTAGGCAAGGCTCAAATTCTAAACCTACCACCCTAGAACACAAAAAAGGAAAAAAAACTAAGGGTAATGCTGCTCAATCCCAGAAGTCTCAACCTCAAGATGCACGCACTCGAGGCCCTTCTCAGTATGGAGAACATCGATGTCTGTGCTGTGACTGAAACCTGGTTCAAGGCTCCTGAGAGCACCCCAGCACTATCAGGTTTTACCTCATACCATGCGTTCCGGCCCCAAAGTCCGGACAACACCAAGAAAGGAGGGGGGGGTGTCCATATTCATCAAGGACACCCACACCTCAAGGTTGGTGGCAACGCACGATGCATCGGAGACCATCCAGGTGCAATTAACCATAGGCAAAACTGCTCTGCAATTTGTAGCATGTTACAGGCCACCCTCTCAAACTCAGGAAACTCACATAGCTTTCCTGAAAACACTGGAGGGGATAAATGTATCTCCAAACACCATCATACTAGGTGACTTCAACTACCCTAATATAGACTGGGATCACTACTCAAGCCCAAACACTCTAGCCCAAGGGTTCCTGGAGTTCATAAACTCAAATGCCATGGAACAACTAGTCACCATCCCCACAAGAGGTGAAAACATACTTGACCTCATCATCACGAACATGGGATCACAATGTTCAACACCGGAAGTATACCCCTCACTGGTGAGATCAGATCATAAACTAATCTCACTGGAGGTCCTCATCCCACCCCCACCTGAGATAAAAAAGACCACAGTGAAAAACTTTTCAAAAGCCGACTTCACACTTCTAAAGACTAGTGTGGTCTCTTTTAAGGCCCCCGAGCCGGCGGTAAACATTACTCAAGCCGCTGAATCACTTACAAATGCCTTGTACCAGCACCTACAGGACTGCATGGATCAGACAATCCCAAACAAAACAAAGACCCTTTGTACCAAAGGCAAGCGTCCAGTCTGGTGGACCCCAGCCATAAACAAGCTCTACAACAAAAGGAGGAAGCTACTACAAGATAGAGTAAAATCCTTAAAAGGTAAGACATCTTTGATCATCATTAGTAAAAAACTAAGAGCTCTCATAAAATCATCCAAGGCAAATTTTGAGAGAAAAATCGCTAAGGACTCAAAAGACAATCATAAGGCCTTCTTTAGCTATGTTAGAAACCTGGGAGGAAACTCCCAGATATGCTCAGAATTAGTTCAAAATGATGTGAAAATTTCTGAACCTACAGACATTGCCAATATACTGGCTGACAGGTTCAGTGCAAACTTCTCCCCCCCCCCAAAAGGAGAGATATCTATACCAGAGGATTGTAGCCCCCCAAACATCTCTAACGCCCAGGTGAGAACTGCCCTCTCTAAGGCGAAAAACACAGCATCCATGGGACCGGATGGTGTCCCCGGCTGTGTGCTCCACGAACTCAACGAGGAATTAAACCCGCAGTTAGGACAGCTGTTTAATCTTAGCCTCACCTCAGGATATGTACCCAAGGAGTGGCGCACGACAACTGTGGTCCCACTTCACAAAGGCGGTGCCTCCACCGACCCTGGAAATTACCGTCCCATCAGCTTGACAAGCCTGATCTGCAAAGCCATGGAGAGGATCATAATGGAACTCATAAATAAAGACATAGGGAACTTGCAGACTTTGGATCCAACCCAGTTTGGCTTTGTCAAAGGCAGATCATGCCTTTTAAACTTGGTCGACTTTTTCGAAACAGTCACCAAGGCCATTGATGAGGGAAAGGCAGTCCATACAGCCTACCTCGACCTGGCAAAGGCTTTCGACACAATACACCGCTCGGGTATCGTTGAAAAACTCAGCTTAAATGTAAACCCATACATCACAAGATGGGTTGCAAACTGGCTAAGTGACAGAACCCACAGGGTCAGAGTTGCTGGCGCCATGTCAGACTCAAAGCCTGTCACAAGTGGGGTCCCACAGGGCTCAGTCCTGGGCCCACTCTTGTTCGGCATCTACTTTTCTGAAGCACAAGCAAACACAGGAGGGTTATGGCTGACAAAGTTTGCAGATGACTGCAAACTGGGCGCCATAGTCGAAAACACATCTGACACAGATATCCTTCAGAAGGGTCTCACAGAAACGGATAACTGGTGCCAGAGCCATGGCCTAAAGTTAAACGCCAAGAAATGCATAGTCATACCCTTCGGGAAAAACAAGGTTACCCCTAGCTACCATATAGGTGGCAATCCACTGAGCACAGAAGAAGTTATCAGTGATCTGGGGACTCAGGTTGACAGTAACCTTTCGTTTGACACTCACGTTGCTAAAGTAGTTAGGAAGACCTTCTACATTGCCCACCTGATCATGAAGGGATTCACATCTAGATCAAGGGAGGTCATCGTCCCCCTGTACTCATCACTCATCAGACCAATGATTGAGTACAATGCCCCATTTGGAATGTATCTGACCCGACACCTGCAGCTGGAAAGGCCCCAAAAGTTCCTCACCAAAAGGATAAAGGGTCTCAAAAATATGTCTTATGCTGCCCGACTGAAAGAACTTCAGCTCTATTCAGTCGCTTACCGCTTGCTCAGAGGTGACCTGTGCCTGACATACAAGACCATGTCAAACCCAGATTTGATGAACATGCTTCACCTCAAAAAATCTAGATCCCTCAGAACTACAAGGGCGGGAGACTTAAACCTTGACACAGTTATTAATAGGACGTGTTGGAGGGACAGATTCATCACCCAAAGACTCCCTATGCTGTGGAACAGAATCCCGGTACATGTGAGGCAGAGCACCTCGCTGGCCGTGTTCAAGAGAAATCTTGACCAATGGATGGGAGATAGCAAATATACCCCAGGGATTACTTCAGTGTCTCTGCTTGACTGAGGCACAGCAAAATAATGGGCATAGTTTTCTTCAAACTAAAAGGGTGGCAAAAGCCACAAAAACTCTGGGCTAGGCTTATAAATGCCCTTGGGCAGATAGCCTAGTATGAACCTATGAACCTATGAACATGCCAGCATACCTAGCTGGAGTTTTGTGAAGAATTTTGTTATTAGACTATCTCACTGATTTGTACAGATGTTTGAGTTAAAAATATTTGTAAAGTTTCGTGTGTTAAAAATGCATCAGCAGTAGGTCCTGCTGGACAGAGAAGTGTGCTTGGATATTAGGTTGTATTGTTCAAATGTGTATGATGTCCTTCATGGATGCATCTGCAGTCATAACAACTGGGTTGTCCTGTCGTCAGGCAGCCCTTCAGTCGGCCGGATTCCAAAGTCCGGGTCCGGCTTCGGCTGATGTCGCACTTCACCCGACGTCATCTCTGTTGGCCTTCGGGTATATAAGCATCAGCCGACGCCATTTTCTTCAGTCTTTCTTGCCGCGTGGCGCCCGAAGCAGAAGCTGTTCGCAAGTGCCGGTGGGTCGGATCCAGAGATTACTGGTACGGAATACTACTAAGACTTCTAAAGCTAAGTACCCGTTGGGGACTCTTTCTTGCCTCAGCCGATGTCAGAAAAGTTAATAATTGTTTAACCTGTGGGAAACAAATACCTCATAAAGATTTCCACTCTTACTGCCTGCCCTGTTTAGGCCCAGCCCACGTAGCAGCTTGTTCGCCTGTGCTTCTTTCAACCGGAACGCTTAGGCGTCGGTCAGAGTTTGCAGAACAGTTTTCGGTTCTGACTTTGCGTACATTATGCCGCCGGACCCTCCGACTCGCATTCTGCCAAAAAAGCAAAAGACCGACACTCGCGGTCCGGTTTCGGCCGAAACCATGGTTAAGCAAACTGTGAGTGTCTCGGTTTCGGCGAAACCGAAAACTGATCAAACTACACCTGAAACTATCACTACAACTGAGGTCCCTGCTAACACTCTTGAATCGGCCTCAGAAATTTTACCCACTACGGTGCTTACCACTGACTTATCAGACACCATTCCCTTGGATGTCTCTATCCCAGCACGTGGTGCTGCTAGGCCTCCAGCAGCCATGTCCATTAAGGCCTTCGCCAGGGCTAAAGCAGCCAAGTCTACTAAAACAGTGCCTGTTAAACCCCTTCCACCAGGCCCTCTGCCAGTTCTCAAATGCTTACCTTGGCAGAAGATTTAATTTCATTAATTAGAGGATCTCAATCTCACCCAGACAGGGCCTCTCAGCCCCAGAAAGAGACCTAGGGCAGAGCCCCTGAGCCAGTGTCCTCTGATGATTCTGCTGATGAATCAGACATAACTGACCAGCCAGAGGCTCCTTTCTCCAATTTTGAAGATTCTGATGCTGAAGAATCCATTCCAGCTGCTTCCCTCCAGAAGAATTCTCCTTTGAAACCTTGCATGCCATGCGAGAACAGTTCCAATGGCAGCAACAGGATTTTTCAGACTCCAGGAAAAGACTTAGGACCTTTTGCACCTACCACAGCACAGGCCCTTAGCTATCCCTCCTGTTCTCTCTGTGGTGGATGATGCTTTCAATGATGCCTGCTCAGCTCCAGATTCTTTACCCCAGCCCCTGCCAAACCAGACAGATTTTACAGGGTGCCAGATTCTCATAACCTCCTCTACAAGGCCCCTCTTGCCGACCCGAAACTATATCCCAGGGTCCCAAGGCAGTAGCCGACTATAGCTAAAACCGTGTTCCTTCTGAAAGGGAAGCAAGGTCATTAGACAGATGGGGTAAAAAGTTTACACTTCAGCCACTCTTTCAGCTAGAGCTTTAAATTGTCAGTTTCACATGATACAATACCAAGAGTTTATGCTTGACCAGTTAACTAAAAAGCTAACCACTGATGAATCTCTTGATAAGAATTATGTATTAGAAATGGTAAATAACATACAGCAGGTTAGTAACCATTCTTTAAAATGTGGCTATGATGCACTGGAGGCTTCATTTAGATCAGCCATGACTGGCACAGTAATTAGAAGGCATGCATGGCTAAAGGAGCAAGCTTTACGGATCATGTTAAATCTAAATTGCTTGATGCTCCTATGGATAAATCAAGTTTGTTTGGTACACCTGCCCAGCAGGTTATGAAGAAAATGGAAGAAAAGGCAAAATCAGTCCAGACAGTTAAAGAATTCTTGCAGGTTCAACCCCAAGGTTTAGCAGGAACTGGCCTGCCAAAATTGGTCCTTTCCTGACTCCACAAGACCTCAAAGGGGCAGGAATAGACGTTCCAGAGGCAGAAACCAATCCAGAGGAGGTGCCTACAGAGGACGACAGTGGCAAGGTAACAACAGAGGCACAGAATCAACACCTGCCTCTACATCAACACAGCCACAGTGACTTAAACCTAAACCCGCCAACCAGGGAACAAATAGCAGCTCCTCTAGGCGGAAAGCTAACCTTATTTTCAAATAACTGGCACCACATAACAAAGGACAAGTGGATTTTACGAACCATAGATCAAGGTTACGGTTCCACTTCCACACTTTACCAGGCAAAAGAGGAACGCCAACCCTACCTCGAAAGGGAAAAACAGAGGCTCTACAACAGATAATGGAATTAGCAAACATGAGAGCTGTGCACAAAGTGCCAACAGCAGAGCAAGGAAAGCCCTTCTACTCCAGACTATTCCTAGTTCCAAGAAAGGAAAAAGTTGGAGACCAGTTCTAGACCTGTCTACCCTAAATACTTACATCATTGTCCCAAAATTCAAAATGCTGACCCTACAGCAACTGCTTCCCATGCTGGGCAAGGAGTGTTGGCTGGTAACTCTAGATCTCAAGGAGGCATACCTGCACGTCCCCATTCGACCTATCTGCAGAAGATACCTCAGATTTCTTGCAGGATCAGAGCACTATCAATTCTCAGCATTGCCCTTTGGCTTATCTACTGCCCAGAGTATTCACAAAATGCCTGGCATCAGTAATCGCCATTGCAGACTACAGGAATTCAAAATTATCCATACCTGGACGACTGTCTGATACAAGGGACAACAAAAGCAAGCTGACAACAGATTTACAAAGGGTCATTTACTTGCTTCAAGCACTGGGATACACAGTCAAAAGTCAAGGCTGATACCATCCCAGACAAGGACTTTCCTGGGAGCGGAATTGGACACAGTAAGGCAAATGGCATTCCTAACTACAGAAAAACAAAAAGAACTCCCTCTTTACTTCTTGGCACTAACAAATCTGAACAAGTTAACAGCAAGAAAGGTACTGCAGGCCTTGGGTTTCATGGCATCATGCATAATCTTGGTTCCATTTGCCAGACTACATATGAGAAAGCTTCAGTGGTACCTAAAGAATTTATGGTCCCAACACAGACACAGCCTAGAAACGGAAATTCCACTAATACCATGCTTAAAACAGGAGTTCCTATGGTGGGCTCACGCATGCCAGTCAAACCCAGGCCTGCCCTTTCGCAAAGGTCAAGCAAGCCAGACCATCACAACAGATGCTTCAGACCTGGGATGGGGCACATATGCTGGACAAATGCGTGCAAGGATTGTGGACACAGGACCAACTTCACCTGCACATCAACCTAAAAGAAATGCTGGCAGTAAAACTGGCAATCCAAAAGTTCAGACCATTTCTCAAGGAAGGCCAGTTGATGATAAGGACAGACAACACCACAGTCATGTGGTACATCAACAAACAAGGAGGCACTCATTCCTACCCCTATGCAGAATGACTTTGGAGCTGTGGACCCTGGCACTCAGCTACAACATCCAGTTACAGGCAATATTTGTACCAGGAAAAGAAAACTCTCTAGCAGATATGTTAAGCAGGACTACATCGGATGTCCACGAATGGCAGCTGCACCGGACATCTTCAAGACCATCTCAAGAAATGGGGAATGCCTCAGATAGATCTATTCGCATCACCTCTCAATCACCAGCTCAAAAATTCTGCACAAGGACATTCCACCCACTAGCATGGAAAGTGGACTCGCTCTCCTTCAGCTGGAAAGGACTAACAGCATATGCATTCCCACCTCTTCCCTTGATACACAAAGTATTACTAAAAATCAAGGAGGAACGTCCAAGGATAATCCTGATAGCTCCAAACTGGCCAAGACAACATTGGTACCCACTGCTGAGGAGCATGTCTCGAACAATATGTGGCCAATACCCTGATGCCTTTGATGCAAACTCAGAACAAGTACAGGATCATGCATCCAAACCTAAAACGTTGCAACTGACTGCATGGAACATCACATAGCAGCTAATCCACAGCTTTCACAAAGAGTTAAAGACATTATTCTTGAAGCACAGACCTTCAACAAGAAGAAACTATGCTGGGAAATGGAAAAGGTTTGTCATTTGGAGCTCAGAAAGAGGTAAAGATGTATCAAACATAGATATGCCCAACATTCTGGAGTATCTGGCGAACTACTTCATTCAGGCCTGTCCTATTCCTCCATCAAGATTCATGCATCAGCTATTTCAGCAGAATACAGCTTTGATCCACCTGTTTTCACACCCTTTGCTCAGGCAGTTCCTCAGAGGAATCAAGAATGTAAAACCTCCAAGGAAACCACCATTACCAGCCTGGGACTTGAACTTTGTGCTAGAAAAATTGACTCTATCACCTTTTGAACCAGCAGCAACAGCAGACCTGCAACACCTGTCATGGAAAACTGCTTTCCTACTGGCAATTACTTCAGCAAGGAGGGTTTCAGAACTACAGGCCTTAATGGCAGTGCAACCCTTTCTAATCTTCCACCAAGATAGAGTGTCCATGAGGACTAATCCTACATTTATGCCTAAGGTGGTATCCAGAGTGTCCTTAAACCAGGCAATCCACCTACCTACCTTCTTTCCCAACCCACAAAACAGAGGGAAAGAATACTGCATACCTTGGATGTACATAGACAGCTATGCTACTACTTGGACAGAACAAAAATAGCAGAAAGACTGACCAACTTTTGTAGCCTATGCAACAGGAAGGGAAGGAAAAGCTATTTCCAAACAGACAATCTCCAAATGGATAGGAAATTGCATACGATTCTGTTACTCCTTCCATGGAAAGCAAATTCCACAGAACATAAGACCTCATTCTACAAGGGCAACAGCCACTACCACAGCCTTCTTACGAGGAGTGGCTACCAAAGACATTATTGAGGCGGCTACTTGGACCTCCGTGCATACATTTGCCAAGCATTATAATTTACCTCTATATTCCAGATCCCAAGCAGGGTTTGCCACTGCTGTACTGCAAGGGATCCTAAACACACCATAATCTACCTTTATCCTCCTCCCCTAGTTGGCTATGGTATTCTACCCAGTTGTTATGACTGCAGATGCATCCATGAAGGACATAGTACAGTTTTGTACCTACCATAAATGTAGATGTCCGAATTGGATAGCATCTGCAGTCAGGATTACCCTCCCTCCGACCACTCTGTGGTACTCCTAGGGTGTTTACCCTTCTAATAGCTAGCTAGTGGGGGGACTTCTTTCATGGTGTATTTGTTTGTATTTATGTACATACATGCTTATTTTTGTGTTTACCTCTATCTTTTGGAAACATTGGCATCTATCCAAAATTTTTAGCCTTCTAGAGGGCTTCTGGCATCTGGGGCAAGAAACACTGAAGAAAATGGCGTCGGCTGATGCTTATATACCCGAAGGCCAACAGAGATGACGTCGGGTGAAGTGCGACATCAGCCGAAGCCGGACCCGGACTTTGGAATCCGGCCGACTGAAGGGCTGCCTGACGACAGGACAACCCAGTTGTTATGACTGCAGATGCTATCCAATTCGGACATCTACATTTATGGTAGGTACAAAACTGTACTTTTTATCAGAGAACCTTGGATGGATGGAAACTTTGAAATTGTGTTACAGCTTTCAGATGCTGACACAGATCCTAGCAAAACTCTGTGTGTGTATTGTACCAGAGTCACGTGACCAGAAATGTTGTCGTCCACTAACCACCATTTGGGATTTTCACAACAGCACTTCAGAGTCATGCAGGAAAGATTTCTGACATAATACATACTTCACACATGCAGAGACAGAGACATCATCTGTCTTCTGCTGTGGTAAGACACTCGGCACACATCAACTTGCCTTGTTGTAGTAAGTAGTCATGGAACAGTAATACTTTAGTTAGTGAAGGACATTTAGTGAGAATAGTTTAGTATTGTTTCCTGCATCTCTGAGAAGCTATCCAACTGTATTATTTTTTTATATCTCTGTGGTTGAAACTCTGTTTATTATATTCCATATTCTGCCTTCTGCTTTATTATTTATCATTATCATTAAATATTTTAATACCTTTCATTGTGGTTGGTCCTTTAGAGAATACTTTTAACATCTTGAGAGTATTTATGCTTGTTTTAGTGACACTGTGACTGCTTTGGTCACACGTTACCATTTGTATTAGTATTAATTTTACACAGTATCATTGAGTACCCTTTGTAAGAGCCTTAGAGTAGCTGACTGGTGGCAGCGTGATTACCTCACAGTCTGAGCAGAAAGGGGCACAGCTAGTAAATCTGTGCTGACACACACACACACACACACACACACACACACACACACAGATATTTGAGTTTCACACACACACAGTACAGGGTTTGATTCTCACATAGGGTAATTGGCTAGGTTTAAGTGGCTCAAAAGGGCAGTTAGCATAGTATTAATCTATGAACCTGTGAAAGAGATGATGATGAAACTGGGGGGAAGCTCAAGAAAGAAGGAGAGACTGGAATTGTGGATGCAGACCTTTAAGGAGAATAACAATAATCATACAGAATATTTATATTCGTAAAGTAGGTGAGAGTGTTGTAAGAAATAAGGCAACATGGGAATGGAGAAAGGAGATTCCTCCGATAGGGATGGCTGCAATTAGGGATACAGACAGTAGGCAAGAGGGGGCTGGAATTGATTGGAAAAACTGGCAAAGGAACCAAGGCATTAAGAGCAAATAATGCAAGAGAAAGAAAATCGAATGGGAAGATGCAAACAACTTGTTTGGACTGCAGGTTAGAGATGCCTTCCTATCAAGGCTTGATATCAGAGTACAGGCAAAGAAAGAAATGGGGGGGGGCTGAAATGAAACACCAGAACTGGTAGAGTTTTTAGTAGAATCTAGAGCAGAAATTGCCATTAAGAAATGAATAATTAGTAGAGCATATAAAATATTGCATGATAACTATAAGTATCAATCAAAGGAGGTTAGAATGGATTGGGAAGAGAGATTGGATAAGCAATTCACAAAGAAACAATGGGGGGTATATGTATGTCTCTCAAATATGCAACAAAGTCTAGAATATATGCTGTGAATAATTTCCTTACTGCCTCATTGGCAAAGGTAATTGAATTTTGATTCTTTGTTTTTAGCGTCTGTAATGTTACCTGATAGCTTTTTGATCTCTTTCCAGAATGATTTGGGTCTTGATATGAGGGTGTACTGTTTTGTCTGAGGTATAAGGTTTTGGTGCGGTTTGTGGCATTTCTGGTTGCTTTTCTTAAATCATTGAGTTGCTGGTGGTTTTGATTGATGGGAGTCCTGTTTCCAGGAATTCAGTCCTTTTATCTCTGGCTTTGATTTTTTTTTTAATGTCATCTGTAAGCCAGGGTCATTTCTGTGCCCCACGTCATCATCTTATGAGAAAAAATATTATTGTATATTAGGATAGTAATGAAGTAGGACAGAGCAAGTGTAGGATTTTGTTGAGAATGTAGAATCCAGTCTATACTATTTAGGTAGTTATCTGAGAGTTGTTTCTATTTTGTACAAAAGGTATTCCTCTGATACCTTGGGGGGGCAGTTTTATTTTTGAAAGTCAAAGTGGAGATGCATGGGTAGTGGCCACTGGTGATATTTAGTAGCATGTCTATATTTGAGCTTGATACTAGTTCATCAGAAGTTTTCACTTTCTAAGTTTACCTGTTAAAAAGTTTTTTTCTCATATTTCCAAGAAGACATTAGACCTTGGCCTGTTCCTCATGACATTCTTGACTCTTTTCCATAAATATGCCTGCAGAAGAATTATTTTGCCAACTGACTAGCACACTACAGTCTCTTAGTAATTTGTTTTCATGAAGGACATAACATCTTCAAGTTTTTCTGTCAAGATTTCACTCCTTTCAAAAGAAACGGAAAGATAAGGGCTTTCTTGTTAGTGCAAACCTTATCAGCAAAGTTTCCTCTTGAATTATGAGAATCATCTTTTTTCCTCTGAGGTGCCTAACTTTTTTAATTAATAGAGAAATTGTGCAGGGAGCCTCCTTTTCCTCAGTTCTGAAACAGGGAAGGAACCTGTCTACATTTCTATCAACACTTCTGCTCCTTTAAAACCGTGATAAGCTTCCTCTTCTAAATTAATTGATCTGAAGTAGTTAACTTCATTCTTTCTGCACATATGGGTATTCTGATCCAATTCGGATCCGAGCCGGCAAAACTTTTCAAGCATCAGCTCCAAGCTCCTCCCCTACCTATATTACATCACTTCCTCCTTCCTCCTATCTAGCCCCAGATCTCATTTGCCGCTCTGAGTCAGCATCGTGGTCTCTGAGCTCTAAGCCGGGTGGTAAGGTTTTTTTGGTCTTATTAGTGTAGTTGGGTTTGAATACCTTTCCCTTTTACCTCCCTTCTTCGCGTTTGGTCGTCGTGTTAGTTTAAAAAAAAAAATAGTGTTTGTGTAGTACTGTTTTGTAGTCTGGTTTCCCGCCTAGGCCCAATCCCTTAAGTGTGTGTGTGTGTGTGTGTGTGTGGGCCATTAGGGCTTTTACTGTTCTCCACTATGGCTGAACCAGCCGATGGCCACACTCTGTGTGTTCTATGTTTAGGGGTCGCCCATCTGTCTGCATCCTGCGACATTTGTTCAGGCTTTAACCCTAGGGCACTGAAGGAGTGTCGGGCTAAGCTTGTGGCAAAAGGTCTGCTACCAGCTTCTGCCCTGGAGTCTGCCTCTGTTTCCTCCCCAGCCAGTGACACTGTGTAGGCAGGGACTCAACCTCCCGTCAGGCCTGCTACATCGGATTCGTCCCAGAGAGGTAGGGACAGAAGAGAGAAGGAGAAGCACCACAAAGAGAGGGACAGGCCCAGAAAAAGATTACCAGACAGGGAGTCTTTCTCCAGCCCTTCTTCAAAGGCACCCAGGTCTCGTTCTCCTCGGCTGCGCTCTCCCCGGAGCCGATGAAGCCATTGGAGCCGAGGCACTCCCCCTCAGATCTGGCCCAGACCCGAGTCGGTCGCTTCCTACAGGTCGACTCGAGTATCTCCGACCTTGATGTGGACAGGCTGATGAGGAGATTCATCCAGAACCAGATTCAGATGGGGGTCTTAACAGGGCCCTCTCCCATTGGAGAGGGTCCTTCTCCAACTATATTCCACCCTATTTCTCCTTCCCCAATCCGACCCGACACTTCGGGGTTCTCTGGTCCGAGACCTTTCGGAGCTGTTGGGTCGGCGCCGATGGTTCTCGTTTCCTCGACGCCGGCTGTCACCTTGAGTTCCTTAGATCCAATCTCGGTTCCAGGAGACTCTCGGAGCCATGGTCGGGGAGACGGACTCGAGGGTCGAGATCTTGCTCTTTCGGATCTCATGCTCTGTGCCCAAACTACCCTGCCGATGGCTCCGATCCCTGCTTTGGATCCGGGGAGAGCCTCATCCTTATGAGTTATGGAGGTGTGCTCTCCATCGGCATTCGGGGCAGTGGAAAGGGTTCTCTCCCAGGGGTTGAGGCCACAGCTCACCTACTCTGATCCTATCCAGACCCCTCTGATTTTGGATTCTGCTCCCATTACCCTCTCAGGGACAGCCCGTGCCAAAGCAACCCCAGGTTGTTCCCCTCAGGAAACCCCCGGAGGCTTACGAATCCTCTTCAGAATCCCACTGGAGAGGAACCTCGTAAGCGCAAGTGTAAGAGGAGGCACTTGGACTCCCCTGAGTCCATTACCACCGATACAGACTTGGATGAAGGAGAGGGTTCCCCCAGATCACCTACAGAGGACGTCTCATTCGGAGACCTAATGGAGATCCTCCACCAAAGAGGAGGTTGGTCAGCCCTCAAACCCTCTGCTGATGAGTCCGTATTCCTAGAGGCCTTTGGCGTGGGCCCATCTACTTCCTAGGTCTCCCCTCCAGCTGACCCTTTGGTGGACCTCATCACCACTAGGGCATGGAAGGATCCTGACACCATAGAGCCTATACCCAAAAGGCCAGAGAAAATTCTTTCCCCGCTGTCAGACAGGCAGGCATGGTCCAAGGGAGCCCCGGTAGACGCTTTGGTGGTTGCAGCAGCCACAAAGAAGGAACTGGCACAGGAGAGTTCCTTGGTTCATCCACCAGACAAGGAGTCCAGGTCGAGGGATCGTTTCGGGAAGCACATGTACTCATCAGCGACATTTTCTATCCTTGCGCTGAATTACTTGGCACATGTCATCCGACTGCAGCGAGACCTTATATCGGAACTAACTGAGTCACCCCCGGAGTCTCTGTCACAGCAGGACAAGCAGTCCTTTACTGCGAAGATGACTACACTGAAATCAGTGATTAATACCTCTATGCGTCTCCTCTCCCATGCTATGGAGGGAGCCGCTAGAGCTGCTGGTACAGGCGTTGCTTTGAGGCGACATGCCTGGATCAGGCTGTGTCAATTTGCGGGCCCCTTTAAGGTGTCTTTCATCAACTCCCCTTTTGATGGCTCATCCCTCTTTGGGAAGACTGTACGTGACACACTAACCTAGAGTGAGAAGGACAGAAAGACCTTGTCAGCCATCAGAATCCACTTCTCTAACCCCCAGAGGGCCTATTCCAGGAACCAAAAAGGGCAAAAGAAGATGTGGTTCCGGAAATCAGTCTTTTCGTGACACTCAGGAATATTCGTCCCCCAGAGGCAGAGGGGGACAAGACCGATGCCATTCCAGAGGCAGAGGGGGTCCCAGAAACTTTGGGTCTAGGGAACCTTTTTCCGACAGATCCACACAGCAACCCTGAGGGGTTGCCCGGCTGCTCTACTCAGGAGGCAGTCTAGGGAAGATTTTCCTTACATCCAGCTGGGAGTCCATTACTGCAGACTGCTGGGTGTTAAACATCATATCCAGAGGATATTCTATCCCCTACATTTCATGTCCCATAACTCCAGCATGCCTTCCAGATGTTCCACCCGCTCACAGGGAGGCTGCACCATTAGAGGTTTCAAAGCGGCTACAAAAACGGGCCATCGAGCCGGTCCCCCCAGATCAATCCGGATCAGGCATCTACTCCAGGTTCTTTTTAGCGCCAAAGAAGACGGGGGACCTCAGGCCCTTTCTGGACCTGTCTATCCTCAACCTGTCAGTAGAGAAACAAAATTCCGGATGGTCACTCTACAGTCCATTCTACCATTTCTGAGAAAATGCGACTGGATGTGCTTGTTAGACCTCCAGGACGCTTACTATCACATCAAGGTCCACAGGAGCTCCAGGAGGTTTCTACACTTCTGGCTAGGGGCCAGTCACTTTCAATTCAGAGCCCTACCCTTCGGTCTCACCACAGCCCCCAGGGTGTTCACCAAGGTTATGGCGGTCGTGGCAGCTCACCTGAGACTTCAGGGCATTCAGGTATTCCCCTACCTAGACGACTGACTTTTCACTGCATCCACCAAACGTCTCTTGTGGCAGGCCCTACACTACTTTCTCGGTCTGGCTCACAAGTTAGAAATCACGATCAACCTCAACAAGTCCCACCTGACTCCAGTTCAGATCATAGACTTCATCGGGGCACAGTTGGATTGGATTCAGTCAAAGATTTGTCTCACCCTGGAAAGGATAGAAAATCTCAGACTCCATGTATCAGCGATCTTGGATCACTCTGTAGTCACAGCAGCCGACGTTCTCAGGGCCCTGGGTTTGATGTCAGCCTCAATCTCTATCCTCCCTCTTGCACGTATTCACATGAGAGTCCTTCAGTGGAATCTAGCAGTTCAATGGTCCTGGCTAGACCTCCCGATGAGTTTCTACATCGAATCAACCGGACATGCAGAACATCACTCCAGTGGTGGCTTCAATCAGTGGACATTTTTGTGGGGTGCAGCTTTCTAGCCCAAGCCATGGTGACCACGGACGCCTCCCAGCTAGGGTGGGGGGGGGCACTTTCTGGGAAGAATGGTCCAAGGCATGTGGTCCCTTCCAGAGACCAAGCTACACCTCAATGTCCTGGAGATGAGGGCAGTGCTTTTAGCGTTGAGAGCCTTCCACCCTGTCCTACCTCCGGGGACGGTAGCCATTCATTCAGACAACATGTCTGTAGTCTGGTATATAAACAAACAGGGAGGGACCCAATCCTACCCCCTTTGTCGTGAGGCCATGACGGTTTGGGAGTGGGCCATATCCACCAGCCGGTTTCTCATAGCAACGCATATCCCAGGACGCTCCAACATTCTAGCGGACAGTCTCAGCAGGGCAATCCTTCTGCCTTACGAGTGGTCTCTGAAACAATCGGTGGCAGAGAAAATCTTCCTTGTTTGGGGTCAACCTTGCTGCAATCTCTTCGCATCTCCTTCCAGCACGAAGTGCAGCAACTTCTTCGCTATGTTTATCCCCCGTTACCTCTTATTCTGAAGTTCCTTCAGAGAGCTTGCCGACTGCAGTGCAAAGTCATTCTCCTAGCTCCCTTCTGGCCTCACCAAGTGTGGTTTCCCTTCCTATGGTCTTGCCTGTTGGCTCCTCCATGGACTCTAGATCCATGTCCGGATCTAATTTCTCACCCGTCGGGCATGCCCCTGCTCAACCTGGACAGTCTCAAGCTGACGGCGTGGCTGCTGCAGTTCCCATGATCATCAGAACTCCCAGACTTTCGTCCCCTGTTAAGAACATTCTGGTAGCTTCTCTTAAAGCCTCCACTAGGAAACTCTACAATAGCAAGTGGAGGTGTTTTTGCGTTTGGGCCTCTCAACGCAATCAGAACCCGTTTACAGCCCCCGTTTCGGTCATACTGGATTTTTTTGGCCGATATTTTTCTATCGGGCGCAAGTGCTTCCACCATCAAGGTTCAACTGGCTGCCATCTCTAATTTTCATGTAGGTGATAATAAGGTTGCTCTGGCTTCTGCCAAATTATGTAAAGCTTTCCTGAAGGGCACTTTTTTATTGCGACCACCAGTTAAAGAAACAGTGTCCCCCTGGGATCTGACTTTAGTCCTTCAAGCTTTGACCTCTTCCCCCTTTTGAGCCAGCTGGTTCAGTTCCAATGAAGTTTTTGTAATGGAAGACAGCATTCTTGGTTGCCATCACTTCAGCTAAGAGTTTCAGAGTTGCAGGCCTTATCCTCCTTCCCCCCTATTTGGTTTTCCACAAGGATACCCTTCTTTTCTTCCCAAGGTGTCCTCAGCAGCCAATATTAATCAATTATAAAATTGCCAGTCTTCTTCCCAAATTTCCCAAATAGAGGTGAACATAAGTTTCATTTATTGGATGTCCATAGACAGCTTCATTTTTACCTCCGTAGGACTAAACCCTTCCGGAAGTCGGATCAATTGTTTGTCTCTTTTTCAAAACCATTTTTGGGCAAAGCAGTTTTGAAAGTGTCCTTAGTAAGGTGGATCACTCTTTGTATTGCACAAGTTTATAAGGACAAAGGTTTATCTCCTCCTGGTGTATTGAAGGCTCATTCCACTAGGGCAATGGCCACTTCTGCAGCTTTCTGGTCAAGAGTTCCGTTAGATGATATCTGTATTTCTAGAGGGAGAGCATCCTTTGGCTCTGCGGTGCTCAGAAATATCCTTCCATAAAGGCCTCCCAGGAATACTAGTAGCTGGGGACTCTGTCCCATATGTGCAGAAAGAATGAAGTTAACTACTTCAGATAAAGAAGTTATGTACTTACCATAACGTTCCATCTGAGTAGTTAGACTTCATTCTTTTGCACCTTCCCTCTCTCCATCCCCCTCCTGTTTAGGATTGTGGTTATGTTGCCGTTTAGTGACAGCAAACTCGATCTGGGGCTAGATAGGAGGAAGTGATGTAATATAGGTAGGGGAGGAGCTTGGAGCTCAGATCTGATGCTTGAAAAGTTTTGCTGGCTCGGATCCGAATCAGATCCGTATACCCATATGTGCAGAAGAATGAAGTCTAACTACTCAGATGGAACGTTATGGTAAGTACATAACTTCTTTTTAGACACCATGGCTAACAGTTGTATCAGTTAAGATGCTGACTGTTGTAATTGCTGAATCTCTGGAGTCTAAGGCTTCCTTTACCCCAGCGAACACAGACTGTAGGCCAGTTTCCCCTAGGTCTGTCCATTCTGTTTTATTTATTTATTTTGGACTATCATAGGCAAGCTTTGAAAATTAAGTGCTGTGGATCCTAGTGTCTACTGTGCCACCTTCCAGCTTCTTCTATAGCTTATAATACTGACTCTAATTATGAATGAAGTACCAGCCAAGTTGACATTATCATTTTTGGCACCAGTCTGTCATATATTTGAGTTCCTGGCATTAGTGCATGGGTTTTCTGACACAAGGCTTATGGCCCATTTCTCAGATGCCACCTTGAACATCTGCTGCTGCAGTGCTGGTAAGAGGCCATGCTCCTTCCTTTTGCCTCCAGTTTATCCAGTTTAGGGGCATTTAGGCTTATATGGTAACAGGGCAAAGGCTACTTGTGCTTGTTGCAGTCTGTTCAGGTATTTCAAAAAAGGATTTTATATTCCTCTTGTGTCAGAGCCCCTGACCAAATTAGGTTGAAGGGCTGTGGCCAACATTGGGCACATTAATACCCATGCAGTTCTTTCATGGAAAACCTATACGACGAAGAAGAAGAGAAAAACCTTGCCATCCTCCATTCCCTAGGATGATCCCATGTTGGGCAAGTACATACAGTTGATGCAGTAATGAGGAGTCTAGCCAACTGGCACCATCTCTTCTCCCCAGCATATCCTGCAGAAGGCGTACAGGTTCATCCACAGTGTTCCTGGATGGTTCTGTTATCGGTGAGCATTCCTCAAAGATGTTCTCATTTTTGTTTAGGAGTGTGTGTGTGTGTACAGTGGTCCCAGTTCCTAAGGCCATATGCTTCAGCCCCCACCCCATAAAAAAGTATTTTGTTGAGTCAGAGGTCCCCAAGACAAGCTTTCCTGGGTGGATTAGAAGAAGGCTACAGCAATTCAAATCCTGGCTATCCATTTTCAAAACAGGGAGTAGTGTGTGATGGGCAGCTTTATGAAGTATATTTTCATGTCCACCATGGTGTTTTTGCAGACTCTCAAGTATTTAGCGCATGATGTATTGACAAGATGATTTAGGCATTGGAATGCGTCCCAGGCATCTCACTAAAAGAAAAACTGCAGATCTAAGCCAGTCTCATAGTCCTCATGCTGTAGAAAGTGGCTGAGGGTGCTGCACGAGTTGCAGGATCTGGCATTGCATATGTTGACATTTGCGGTTGTGTGTTTTTAAACACCTTTATTAAATTGCCACTTAAGACATAAGCACATATATATATATATATATATATATATATATATATATATATATATATATATATATGTTAATAGAAAAGAAAATAAACCATATTGACATTTTTTCCATTTACACATAGTATACATTACATGCTTGCTTTCTTTCTTTATAGTACATCCGCCATTACATAAATTGCTCAATTCCTGCCTTCCCTTAAACCTCACTCCTCCCTCTGAACATTATTCTGCATGTATTTTTTCCACTATTTTTATGTAATTCACTTATTCCCTTTTCTAAACAAAAATTCCTTTCCCAGTTATTTTTATCTTTTTTGCAGTCTTCAAATACAGTTGGTTTAGGTTTTGATTTCCATTTTCTAGTAATTGCTTTTTGGAAGCTAACAGAATACACCTTGGCTGTGTTTAACCAGCTTCATTAAGGGTATCATGAGATCTTTTTTAGATTTGCTGTTATCATGTCTCCTTTTGTGTAGGAAAGAAGTACAGCAGCAGCTTCTCAAGAACATTGGAAACAAGTAAAACTGTTCTGGGTGCTAAATTCCACTCTCCACGGAATTCTTCTACCCAGGTGCAGAGAAGCCAGTGCTAGATGTGGCTCTTGACAGGTCATACAGCAGCAGCAGTTTCAGCAAAAGGAGGCCACTGGGATCAGGAAGCTCCTTCAGGTCTGTTCCCTGCAGGGTTTTTGTCACAAGGATAGGGTTCTTTGGTGCTTGCTGGGAAACCCAAGATGGACAGTAGCAGTCTTGAAGACATGTGCCACTATCATACTGTGGAAGTAGCCAGGTGTTATTTTCCCCCTCACTTGTTTGCATTAAAGAAGAGGATAACCAGGGACAAAGTAGTTAGTGCCAAAGAAAGCAAAGACCTCAGGCTGGTACTGGCATGTAGTAACTGAAATTTCTTTATCCCAAATGAACGTTTCTGATGGGCATGGTGTTGTCTATCCTCGTTTGTGAGAAGACGACTGGATGACCTCTTTGGACAACCAGGCCATCTACCCGCATATAAAGATTGCTGAGAAGTCTGGAAGGTATGAACATTTCTGGGTAGTTGCCATCACTGTCAGTACAGGACTCTGTCCTTCAGTCTCATCTCTGCCCATGGTGTTTACAAATTGTATGCTCATATTTACAGGTCACCAGAAATTGCAGAGAACCAGATCATCCCTCACCTACTGACTTTTACTCCTTCTCCAAGAAAGAACTGATGCAACACAGGCAGTCTTTGATCAAGTTGCTTTTTTCCCCCAGGGATTGTGGTAAACTCTGTAAAGTCAATCAGTCTTGTATTTCAAACTTTACTCCTTATGACTTGTACTCCTAAATACAAACAGTTATTGGGCATTCTTGCCCCAAGGCTTTTGCTTCCTCTGCTGAGGTTGGTAGCCCTTAATTCATCTATCTCATTCTAGGTCACTGGACATTTATCTCAAAGTGGTAGGACCCATAACAGCAGCTATGGTACCCCTTGTCAGACTACCCAAAGAAATGCTGCAGTAGATATTCGGGTCCAGTTTTCCCAAAAATGTAAACCCCATGTCCTTTCCATTAAAGGTTTCCAGTGCTTGTTTGGTCTATCTTCTGTGGTGTTTGGATACTACCCAATTTAAAGGCTGGAAATATCTTGCTTACATTAACTTTTGCAAGGTGTTTCTGCATGGCACTTTCCACATCACTACACCTTCTCCCATTTATGATGATCCACCATGAGATATTTAGTTTTATTTTTTGCTGGGAAAACCTCCTCCTTTTGAACCCACTGCCTCTACAATGCTAAAGTACCTGTCCTGGAAATGCGTGTTTCTTTTGACCAGTCCTTCAAACAGAGGGATTTTCTAAGATGCAGGCTGTTAGACCTTGATATTCCACAAAGATGGGGTGTTGCTTAGAACAGATCCTTAATTTATTAGAAAAGTGGATGAAAGAGTCTAGTTTCAACCATTATGCCAACCTTCCTGTTTTCTTTCCACCACATTCAAACAGTGGAATGCATTTTTACTGTATAGATGACAACAAACTGCTTAGGTTGTTTCCAGGCAAGACTTGGTCAGTCTGCAAAGATGATTTTATGTATTTTCTTTGCAACATCTAAATTTGACCAAAATATTTCAGTACTAACTTTTCTTGATAGTTAGCAGATTACATTGAATTTTGCTACTGAGATATGGCAAGCCATTTTGCAGTTAACAAGGCTTATCGTACCAGTATTAAAAACAAGTTTAGCTACATGCTTTCTTAATGCTACACTGAATGGTATTTGTGCAGCTGCAGAATTGGTCTTATCTTAATTTCACTGCAAGGCATGAGCTGCATGTGATATTCAGGCCTTTTTTGGTGCCACTGCTGTCCATAGTATGGTCCGTGAGGTAACCATGAAGAAAGACTAGCCAAGAACACAGGACTGACCTCTTATGATGTAGAAAAGCAGTGTACTTGCCATAATGATGTCTACAAGAAGAATCTGGATTCTTTGCAAAATACCCTCATCCATTACCCTTTCTTTTGTGTGTTTTATCTGGAGTCTGCTTTCCTTCTGTTGAATATTGTCATAGAATAACTGGAGATAGAAGCAGGTGTGGTTGTTAATGGTAAGGTTCTTGACAGCCTGGGGAATTTTACATATTGAACTGTCCTAAAACCCGAGGTAATAGTCATGCTGAGTACAGTGGATGGATCTTTTATCTTGCACATCTATTGCTACTTTAAGTATGTAGCTGATGTTCTTCGTGTTTCATTGTTGCAGTCATTACATTTGGGTAATCTGCTGGCAGGTTGCCCTCAGTCAGCCTGATTAACAAAGTTTTGGGTCCTGACCCTTCTTCCATGACGTCAGGTCGTCAGGGGTATAAAACATGCAGCCGACGCCATTACATCAGTCTTTCTTGCTGTGCGGTGCCTAAAACAGAAGCAGTTCACAAGTGCCAGTCGGCTGACTCCTGAAATTTTTGTTTTCGAGTTTCAGAATCAAAGTCTTCAACTAAAAAGCTATGTACCCCGTTGGGGAAAATTTTTCCTGCTCCTTACCGATGTCAGTAAAAGTTAATAATTGCATTACTTGTGGGAAGCAAATACCTCATAAGGATTTTCATTTGTACTGTATTCCTTGCCTAGGCCCTGACCACAACGTACCTTGCTGTCGGTTTTGTGCTAAATTTAATCGACACAGTATTAAATGTCGCCATATTTTTGCTTCTGAATATTTTGGCTCACGCTTTAATTATCCAGAAATGTCGTAGGTTAGCAATCCGACTACCGGGATACCTAAAAAACACAAAGAAAAAGACAGAGACAGGCCGTCGAGGTCCAAAACTGACTATGGCGCTTCTCCTAAGCCAGTCGCCTGTTCTCCGGTACTCAGTGAGGCTCTTTCGCAGCCCCTGATACCCGCTACTTCTGATTCGCAGGCCTCTACTGAGACCCATTCGGAGTCCGGTATGCCGCGAGATGCTTCAATTATGGAACCCGCGGATGTCTGTACCTTAGATGGGTCCGGAGCCGCTGTGCAGGCACCGGCTTCTGAGGGTGTTTTCAGGCCTACAGATTTGTATATTAGACCAACGCCATCTTCAAAACTAAAGCCAAAATCTAAATCTATGTCTAAAAAATAACGCCTGGGCCACATGTGCAGGCCCCTATGCCTAAAAAACAAATGATCAAAATGGCTGAAGGTTTAATTACACTGATCAGGGGTAGCCAACCCCCTCCCCCTTTTAAGAGGCCTAGGCAAGACATTGATTATGAATCTTCTGAACAGGATTCTATTTCTTCTGACTCTTCTAATGAACAGGATTTGTCTATACCTACTTATGAGGACTCTGATGCAGAAGATTCCATTCCTTCTGCTTCTCCCCCTGAGGATTTTTCTTTTGGGGAAACTTTACTTACCTTATGGGAACATTTCCTCTGGGAAAGTCAGGATTTCTCTGAATCTAAAAAGAGACTTGGGGATTTTCTTCTTCTTCCTCAACATAGGTCTTTGGCTATACCTCCTGACCTAGACATTGTTGATGATGTTTTTTTTCAGAATCTAGTATGGCTCCTGATTCGCTGCCTCCAGCTCCTTGTAAGCCAGACAGATACTACAGGGTTCCTGACTCCCACAAATTCCTTTTCAAAAATCCAATTGCAGATCCTGAAACCATTTCTCAGGGTCCGAATGGCATTAAGACCTCTACTGCTAAAAATCCTACCCCTTCTGATAGAGATTCCAGGGCGCCGGATAGATGGGGTAAGAAGGTTTACACTTCTGCAACCTTGGCAATCAGGGCTTTAAACTGTCAATTTCATATGCTTAAATACCAGCAGCATATCATGGGACTGCTTAAACAGAAAATTATGTTAATTTCTGACTGTGTGGAAAATAAAGATTTACAAGATTTATTGCATTCAGGTGAACAAGTTGGAAAATATACTTTGCAAACTCTGCCTGATCATTTTAAAGCAAAATTGTTGGATGCTCCTTTACAACAGGACTGTCTCTTTGGTAATAAGGCTGGAGATGTTTTAAAAAAGATGGAAGATGAAGCTAAATTTATGCAAACTATGACAGATTTCTTACAAGTGCAACCTCCAAGATTTAGTAGGCACTGGCCTACTAAGAACTGGTCCTTTCCAGTTCCTTCGAGAGCCACTCAAGTCAAACCCAGACATTCCAAAGGCTCCAGGTTTCAGTCACAAGGGACTTTTAGAACAAAACAATGGGGTGCCTCCCCCTCCAAATCTGGAAACAACAAGGCACCTCCCTATGGTAAGTAGTCTCAATGACTTCCCTCTACACTTACCAAGCACTTACCTTTCAGCCGTCCCTTTGGCGGGAAAACTGGCACTTCATGTAAGAAGCTGGCAACTTATAACCCAGGACAAATTGGTTTTAAATATAGTATCCCAGGGATACAGATTTCATTTCCACACGTTGCCAATCCCAAACGGATGGCCAGACCTGCCCCCAAATCCATGGGCAGAGACCCAGAAACAAGTACCGTCTCTCATGAACATGGAAGCTATTCAACCAGTCACAGAAGAAGAAAAGGGACAAGGTTTCTATTCAAGACTTTTCTTGGTACCCATACAAGACAAATCATGGTGTCCAGTTCTGGGCTTATCTACTCTAAACACATTTCTGGGCATTCCAAAATTCAAGATGCTGACTCTTCAACAGTTACTTCCCATGCTAGGCAAAGATGCCTGGTTGGTGATGCCTGGTTGGTTACTCTAGACTTAAAAGAGGCTTACCTGCATATCCCAATCGGGGAATCTTGCAGAAGATACCTCCGCTTCAAAGCAGGCTATTTGCATTACCAGTTCTCTGCACTGCCCTTTGGCTTATCTACTGCACCCAGGGTCTTCACAAAGTGCCTGGCTCCAGTAATTACATTTTGCAGGCAAAGAAATATTAAAATATATCCATACCTGGACGATTGCCTAATTCAGGCAGAAAACAGGGACATTCTTCAAAAACAGCTGGCATTTGTAAAAAAAGGTTCTAACTTGTCTAAGGTACACGATAAACAAAAAGAAATCACAAATGGTACCCTCTCAAAAAATTACATTCTTGGGTGCAAGCTTGAATACAACTACCCAGATGGCTTACCTTACGCCAGAAAAGCAAATTCATTAGGTGACTTCATACAGGTGGCCACAAAAACCCTACTATCTGCAAGACAAATTCTGCAAGCCTTGGGGTTCATGGCCTCCTGCATTCTTCTAATTCCATATGCAAGACTGCATATGAGGAAACTTCAGTGGTACTTGGAGTTTATGGAGTCAACATTGTCACAGCCTGGAAACAATGATTCCTATCATAACTTGCCTGCAACTAGAGTTCCTATGGTGGGCAGAGGCCTGCAACCAAAACAAGGGACTGCCATTCACTCCACCCCCTGTTGCCCAAACCCTAAATACAGATGCATCAGACTATGCTTGGGGGGGCTCATCTGGCAGGGAAGTGCATTCAGGGCAAATGGAGGCCAAATCAAATGCAACTTCATAGCAATTAAAAAGAGATACTAGCTGTACAGAATGCACTGACAGCCTTCAGGGACTACCTTCATCCAGGACAAATAATGATAAAGACAGACAACTCCACAGTTATGTGGTACATAAACAAGCAGGGGGGGTTCACACTCCTACCCCCTTTGCAGACTAGCCATGGCATTGTGGAACACGGCCTTGACCTATCAAATTCAACTACAAGCTCAATTCCTGCCAGGAGAGCTGAATACTCTGCAGACAAACTAAGCAGAAATCTCATGGACCCACACGAATGGAAAGTGGAACCACGGATTTTCAACATGTTGGCATGCAGATGGGGGACTCCAGACATAAATCTTTTTGCCTCACCCCAGAACTATCAGTTGGACAAATTCTGCACAAGAACTCATCACAAAAAAACCTGGAAAGTGATGCACTATCATTCAGCTGAAAAAAACCTATCAGTCTATGCCTTTCCCCCTCTGCCTCTGCTCTCCAAAGTTCTACTAAAAGTCGAACAGAACAAACCAAAACTGATTTTGATTGCTCCAGACTGGCCTCACCAACACTGATACCCACTCCTGCGCAATGTGTCACACCTTCCACCGTGGCACCTGCCTCAGGCACCTTACTGTCTCAGCAGAACAACCAAATTCTGCACACACAGCTCCAAACTTTGAATCTTGCCGCGTGGCTAATCACCTAATTTCACTCTTGGCATCCCTCAGCAAACCTGTGATGGATGTCATTTTGGAGGCAAGAAGGCCTAGTACTAGAAAATCTTATGCTGATAAATGGAAAGGATTCTGTGCCTGGAATCAATCACAAAGGATAAGCACAACACTGCCCAATATTCCTCAGATTTTACAATATT